>NC_060149.1:506575398-506876188 GCF_021461385.2 Schistocerca piceifrons | reverse complement strand
ATCGGCGATGAATTCTGCATACCCTGAGAACCTGCGTCACCGACTGGTTACCGGGGAACGGAACGGCCTGGAGCAGTTCTCGTTCCGACAAGTTCCGTGTTCTGGGCGCCGACGTAGACCTCGCGTGCTGCGCTGAATTACTGGAAACAGAACCGCTTTCGAGTGTTGTTCAGAAACCAAAGCGCCAGAAGACACACATTAATCCTTCCGCCGCTCCAGCAGATGGTATGGGGCAAGTCGCACATAACAAAGGAAATTCCACACCCCGCGCCCACCTTCTCGGGACCTGAAAATATCTCGTTCTCTACGTACCATGTAGCTCTTCGAACAGAGTATAAGTAACTGAGCTAAGCATTGTAGATTCTCATATATATGGCAAATTCATGAAGGCAGAAACAACTGTAAAGGTGAAGTGGAGTGAATCTGAAGTGTCAATTGAAATTTTGTGCGTTGATCGTGCCTTAAACATAGATTTCCTGCTCTTCGCAAGCAATCACCTATCCGTGTACCCATCTGGAAATTGAGGTTCGAATCCTCGTATCAACATAACTGTTAGCTGTCACTTCAGATGCGTATGAACACAATTACTGCGATACGTAATGATTTTCGAATCAATCTTATAATTCGCTTTTCGCACACACATACACACACACACACACACACACACACACACACACACACACACACACACATCACACATATATTCGTTGAGGAGCACAGACAACCTGTGTTAGATGTCGCTTAGTGTAAGAAAGAAGTGACTTCGAATTTTTCCACGGCAAACGGATTAAGTTACCAGTAAGCAGTGGTAATGAACAAGAGTTCAGTCTGATTCCCACAGCTCTAGATCAAGATAGCCCATACGAGCTCAGTTCATGAGATCTGTTACCGAGCGAATGAGAGCAATAGGTGAGACATACGTAAGGACAGGTGATCGTATATCTGAAATAACTAAATTTTTTCAAGCAGTCGAGTAACCACAAAGTCCGCCTTCAGTGAAATATATTATCATAGATAAACATAAAGTTCAGCTTCATCACGTCCAGTGCTGAAAATGTAAAGTGAAAAATTAATAATGAACTAACATTGTACTTGTACAGAGTAACGTCAATGCATTTACGACGCCACTTCAAAATGTAAATTTCACATTATCATGGGAGGCAAAGTAACTTTTACTGACTTCTGCACTACACTTTCAAGGTGACATTCTGATGCTGTTTTTCAATATTGTCAACTAGTCAATGTAAACAACAGTCGAAGTATTCTTCCTATCGTTCAGTTCCCCAACGACTTTATTCCGCTCCTTTATCACGTAGCCATTCGAGAACCTCTGTGTGGATATCCTCATAATCGGAGACTGTGTGACTGGTGAGAATCAGTTCCTCGATTGACTGGACACTGCCATCTGTGGTCGATGTCTATGGCTTTCCTTCCCGATCAGCATCCCTCACGTCTGTGCGGCCTTGTTCAATTTTGGTACCATTTGACTATGGCTGGACGCGACATTGTTTTTGGTCCATGTACCAGCAGAATTTCACGGTGAATATGTGTCTAGTTTGAAAGTTTTACCCATAAGAATCGTACTGTCACGCGTACTTCAACTTTGGAGTTAGCCTACGTTTTCAGTTTCCACACCATTTCACTCCCGCGCTATGATTAACTGTTATCTGTACTGCAGCAAAACTGTGTCTGCAGGAAACCTGCATATGTAATCTCTTCTAATAACGCACAACTTTTGTCGTGCAATAACTTTAGCGTGAAAGGACGTGTGTAGCTTACTTTTTGAAGTCCCCCTGTAGGGACAGGAGAGGTACGGAAAAGTCTATTGTTAAGAGAAACTCTTGAGTCTAAGCGCGGGAGATATTCCTTGAAGAGATAAAGTCAAGTAAATTAAGGAAGATCTTGACTAACAACAACTATACCAACATTTCGCAGACGAAAACTCAAACCCCTATGAAATGAATCACTGATAAACGTCCAGGCTTATAACCACACTCAATACGTCATGAAGGCCGTATGATGATGTTCAGTGGAGCAGTTGGTGCACAAATTATACACCCGTATATGAGCCACCAAAACTGCAGCAGACATAAAACATGAGAACCCTTAATGTTCATGACGTACCACTACTTAACTATAATTCGCCCAGGGCGATACGTCTGGAAATAACAACTGTAACAAAATACGTATGTCGTCTTCAAATGTAGCAAGAGACTTCCGGAAACTTCGATGGAATCATGACTGGAAAGAAAAGTGAGAGAGTTTCGGATCGACTCCTCTTCATGTTCGAGCCCTCTATGTACTGCAGGGTATGTTTGATGGTCAGATCACCAGTCTGAGTCTGAGTAAGTGTTTGAGGAGATGGAACAGCTACGGTCACCAATCTCCTATTCACCATCATGGACAGCATCAAGTTACTGATTCTGTCTCGGTATAGAGTACATTCTGTGTACAAGTGAGAAAATGTACTACATGTGTGCATAATAATCGGGGCTCAGTTGAAAGCGGGCCTAATCACTGAAGACAATTCTACTCTAGTCCGAAGACGAGTCTGGAGACGTCACGGACAGCGGTAGGACGTTAACATGCGTGCCGCTTCCATACCACCCGACAACCAGGAATGATGGTCTAGGATGCATTTCTTTTCATAGCATGACCCTTAGGTTGTGATCCGCGACACCCTTACAGCGCAGCGACACGTTACCGATGGATAGCCATTCTAGGCTTACATTTCAGCAAAATAATGCCAGATCCCACCATTCGTTGGCCAGAAACTTCTCGGGAAGTCTCCCCAATGGAGAACGTTTGGAGCATTTGAGCAGGGTCTACCAATGAGCTCAGAATTTTGATGATCTAATGCGCCTATTAGACACAATTTGGCACGATATCGCTCAGCTGGACATCCGGCAATTCTGTCAATCAATGCTAGGCCGAATAACTGCTTGCATAAGGGCCAGAGAGGGACTAACGCGTGATTGACTTCCTCAATTTGCGGAGCTCTTTCGCTTGAATGAATCAACCAGTTTTTTTTCTGAAATTGTAATCATTTGTTGATCTGTATATGTAAATCACATCAACTGATAGCGAAACACCGAACAGTGCCTTCAAATTAATCTTGGTCAATTCCTTCTCACGCCCTTATCTAATTAGAGCAAGTGCTTCCTGTATAACGATTTAGATATTTAGATTCAGCGGTAAATCAAAAGTGTAACCTCAGCCTTTCGCTCAGAGTACAGGACTAGCGACAACTAGGATGTGTGGTTACTGCGTGAACCCGTTCTGAAATACAGCTTGTTACTTTGTAGCATGGTGAGTACCTCGCAATAATAGTTTTCATCAACGTTTGACACACATGACTACATAAAATTTGAAAATTTTAGTCACATTCATTGCCTAAACCAGTCAAAGAGTTTAGAAAAGAAGTTAAAGGGCTACGTAATAAATTTTACGTCGGCAAGATAGAAAAGCTGCATACGTAGTGTTCCTATTTTGACATTAGCTATTTCTGTAAATATCCACGGTTTCAAAACAAGGGCATATACAACTTGAATGTTAATCATCATATAAATAATAAAAAAGACAGCAGATTGGTTCAGACATCGGTCTCATGTTCGAGTGAATCAGAGCTTAGCTTCCATTTGGACGTACCGGTTAGGTTTCCAGTGATCTCCTTTAGTCACTTAAGGGGAATACCTGGGTGACTTCTTCAAATTGCCACCGTTAATTTTCCATATTTGAGATTGTCCTATATCTCTAATGCCGAAGTGCGAAAAAAAGAAACATCGGTATTTCCTGAATGATGTTAGTGTATTCAGTAGATGACGCTATGTTCAGGGACTTTCGATTTATTTACTCGAGATCATGAGGAGTGGAGCTGAACTGTCCGTCGAAGCATTCAGATTTCCTTCCCTACTCACGCTGAGCTGAGGAAGTGTTCCCTCTCTAATGACCTCGACGTTAAACTCCAGCTTCCTTCCTTCCTCGACAGCCTACCTGTTCACGTTACACGCGTATCCAAATCGCCGCAGTGTGTGCCGACGGCTTGTGGGAAAGATTTCTCTCGCCAGTGTCAGTAGCGGCGTGTACTGACCTCGCTGCGGAGAAGACGGAGAGCAGACACCGACCCGTCCGCAGGTAGAATGTTGGGTTAGAGGCGGCTGTCCGCTAAATACTTCCCACAGAGCTTTCGCGCCACATAGGATAGCGGAGTTTAGCGCCGGTGCGCGGGTAAAACACGGCCGCGCCATTTAGGGCGCGCTGCTCACTCACGTGGCAGCGCGGGAACTCATTCCGATTGCATAATTGCGCCGACAGGTATGTGGCCGGCCGCCGCGGGAGAGGAGAAGCCCTACCTGCCCGCAACCGCCCCCGCCTCCGACACCGCCCTGCCCCGGGATATAAATAGCCGACACAATGAACAATATGCCCGGGATATACGGCACTCCGATAAGCATCGCACCCTGCCCGACATGACAAGTAGACCTATTATTTAATAATCGACGGATGACTCGATGGTTAAGTCGGCTGTGCGCTATCTGGCCCTCTAGTGTGCACGTGGAGTGCGCGCCGACCTGGCGACACGTGCGCGCCCGGCCCTGCTCCGCGCTGTCATCTGTATCGGGATACGCATCTACGCGCTCCGGAGATCGGAGGCTCTGCGCCGCGGACGGTGCAACACAGAAACACTCGCGGCCACCGTGTCCAACCCTTCACCGACGCCCCAGCCTTGCGCGGGGTGGCTCCGCTACAGGCCAGCGGGTGACGCAAAGTCGTGCGGGAAGTCGTCTCAGTATATACAAGTGTCTTTCACCGAGTGCAGTAACTTTCTGTGAACAATTTTTGAACTGGTGACACGCTGGCATACTTCAGTATTTTTGTAGGTAGAAAATCACCTCTGTGGGTATAATTATGAATTCTACTGTCAGCGATGGTACAAAAAAAAAAAAAAATCGCGATCGACGGGTCGAACGCCACGGCATTATAAATCGATCTTTCAAAGTCTTTGTCCGAAACTGTTTAAATGAGCTGTTTTTGTAAAATATCGGTTTGTTGACAATGAGTGTTCCATACGATATTTTTAGGCGGTAAATCTGACGGCACTGTCTCCGCCTCTCTCGTCCCTCTCTGCATTTCATAGCCTTTAACGCTCGCGCCAAGCACCACTTTTTCCTCCCGCGTGGTGAGATTAGTACTCGAAAACAGTAACTTGAAGAAGAAATAATTCGATTTCAAAATGACATTTCCTTAAAGTCAGAATATAATGAAGATAAGTGTTGGAAATTGGTGAGAGTAAAAAATCAACCCTTACACTGGAGAATGGTATCGTTTGTTTTATCGTTTTTTGGATCAACTGATCTATGTGAGGCAGCGTTTTCAATGATGGACATAGCGAAATCTAAAGGTAGAAATAAACTGATTGATCCTCGTCTTTCACACTATGTAACGCTGGTTCTGACAAATTACTCACCAGATTGTAATAAACTTGCCAACGATATGCAAAGCCAAGTACTTCACTAAAATTTTTCAACATTTATGATGGTGTGTATTTTAATTTTTTCAGTTGTGTAAAATCTTGAAAACTGAGGCCTACAACTTTTGATGGAGAGAAAATTACCTTTATGTATTCTGTGCAATTAAAATAAATAATTTTGGCTACAGTGTTGTTTTGTGATTAAACTTTTATGAATTTTTAAGTCAGTAGATTTGTACGTGGACTAAACCGCTGTAGCAGATCTCAAGCCAAAAAGGCTAAGCACCCCTGGATTAAAGGAAGACTTCGAAGCAGTTGAAAGGCATACTGTTAGATTTGCTTACGATTGGTTCGACCTGTCCCCGAGTGTGACCTTGTGGATAACGTAGGATGCTTCACGCCTGTTCACTGATGATCCTGTTAGACACAGTGTGGTGTAGTCCAAAGATCGAGGTCTCAAGGCAAAATTGGTACCTCACATCGGAAGCACAAGTAAGAACACTCGCTGCCAGACGCAACGACGTATGAGTGCAGTCGGCGTAGACACGCCCTCAAGAGTTTCGTGGGCCACCATTGCAACATAGTTGCTTACGTCAGAGCGGACTGCAGCTCAACCCAACCTGCGATCATCGCGGAAGACGACAGCATCGTCTCTCTACAGCCAGCAGCGTGAGAGCTGTATCATAGAGAAACTATGCAGCACAGTTTGTAGACAACTGTACTTTTTTCAAAGTTCAGTATTTCATCTTGAGACGTTAAAATCTAATATTTCGTATGTGTTACAGTATCAGCTTGGTCGGCTCCTGAAGTAAATCTAAGAATCCACCACTGTAACGACGACTGTTATTTCGTCCGGCACATCACACGGAATGTCGTAATGCTGGAAAATTGTAGCGAAATGCAGAAAGACCTGCAGAGGATCAACGCCTGTTGCAGGGATTATGAGTTGACGCTCGGAATAAAGAGGCTGCAACGTACTGCGCCTTTGCTGTATGAATATACGATTGCCGAACAGTAACTGGAAGCAGTCACACCCATTACATGTCAGAGAGTATACCTACAGAGCATTTTAATTTGAAACGATCACGTAAAAACAGTTGTAGGAAGTGGGATTCACTGGAAAAATCCTCTGGATGTGTACTCCAACCAGGAAGGAGGTAAGCTTACAAAAACGTCGTTCGATTGATACCTGAATATTGGTCGTCAGTCTGGGACCCTTACCAGGATTGAGAGAGGAAATAGAAAAGATATAAAGAAGAGCAGAACGATTTGTGTAGTAAGAGCGAAGGCTTCACCGAGATGGTCGTCCATCTTGAGTGGCAGACACTAGAAAAGACGAATTGTGCAACACGCTGAAGATGACTCACTTCAAGGAAGTCCCTGAACTTCATCTGTGGATGAAAAGACGACAGAGTGCATTACATGGTATGGTTACGTGCCAGAGTGGGACAGATAGTTGGAACAAAGCAGCACGCATAGGCTTAGTGTTAGTTTTAAAAACACAGAATAAAAACAGTCCCGTTAACAGATTTATAGAAAAACAATTTTTTTTAAAAAAGATAAGGGTATAAAATTATGTAATACAAAACTGTATTTATTTTTGTCACCGAGAGATCATCAGCTCAAGAACAGCGATGCTACGCAGTGGTAAGTCACTGGACTCGTATTTGAGGGGTTGACGGTACAAATCATTTTTTGTCCATCCAGGATTTAAGTTTTCCGTGATTTCATAAGTCATTTAAGTAGGTGCGTGTCGTGACGGTTATTTTTGAAAGGGCATGATTTACTTCTTTCGTCATTCTTCACGAGTCGAAGTTGGTGTTCTGCCTTCATTGACCTCATCACTAAGGGGATCATGAACCATAATATTTGTTCTTTCAGTAGCTCGTATGGAGCAATATACAATGAGGTAACAAAACTGAGTGTGGCCGTGCGGTTCTAGGCGCTTCAGTCTGGTACCGCGTGACCACTACGGTCGCAGGTTTGAATCCTGCCTCGGGCATGGATGTGTGTGATGTCCTTAGGTTAGTTAGGTTTAAGTAGTTCTAAGTTCTAGGGGACTGATGACCTCAGATGTTAAGTCCCATAGTGTTCAGAACCATTTGAACCATTTTTTTGAACAAAACTGATAAGATACAGATATGCACATACGCAGACGGCGTTAGCATACACAAAACGTAAAAGGAGAGTGTATTGGCGTAGCTGTCATTTGTACTCAAGCGATTCATGTGAAAAGGTTTCCCATGTGATTATGACCGCACGATGGGAATTAACAGACTTTGAAAGCAGAATTGGCAGTTGGAGCTAGACGCACAGGACATTCAGTTTCGAAAATCTTTAGGGAATTCAATATTCCGAGACCCACAGTGTCAAGAGTGTGCCGAGGACACCAAATTTGAGGCATTCCACCTCACCACGGATAACTCAGTGGCTGACGGCGTTCACCTAACGACAGAGAGCAGCGGCGTTTGCGTAGAGTTGTCACTGCTAACATACAAGCAACACTGCGTGAAATAACCGTAGAAATCAATGTGAGACGTACGACGAACGTATCCGTTAGGACAGGGTGGCGAAATCTGGAGTTAATGGGCTATGGCAGCAGATGACCGTCGCGAATGCCTTTGCCAATAGCATGACGTCGCCTGCAGCGCCTCTCCTGAGCCCATAACGATTTTGCTTGGACCCTAGACAGTTGTAAAACTATGGCCTGGTCAGATGAGTCCAGATTTTAGTTGGTAATAGCTGGTGAAAGGGCTACAGTGTGGCCATGGACCCAAGTTGTCAACAAGGCACTGCGCAAGCTGGTTGTGGCTCCATAAGTGTGTGGGCTGTGATTACGTAGGATGTACTGGGTCTTCTTATCCAACTGAACGGACGATTAACTGGAAATGGAGACGATTTGCAGCAAACAGGGATGGAACTTTTATGGATGACAATGTTCCATGTCACGGACCACAATTGTTCGAGATTGGTTTGAAAAACATTCTAGACAATTTGAGCTAAAGATTTGGCCAACCAAATGGCCCGGCATTAACCCAGTCCAACATTTATGGTACATAGTCGAGAAGTCATATCGTGCACCAAACCCTGCACCGGCAACACTTTCACAATTATGGATGTCTACAGAGGCAACGAAGCTCAGTATTTTTGTAGGGGATTTCCAACGGCTTGTTGAGTCCATGGCACGTCTAGTTGTTGCACTGAACCTGGCAAAGGAGATCAGGCACGATTATGAGGTATCCCACAACTTTTGGCACCTCAGTGTATGCCACTCTCACGAGCAATTGAATTCTACACTTGATTAGATCTGGAATCAGGTGCAAATATCTCGTTCAAGTCAGCAGATTTAGAGAGCCATACAAGAATCGCCATTGCTATGGAGTGTCCCTTGACGCATATTATAGAAGTTCATTGTCACATTACTATAACATTATCCTGCCGAAGGTGCAAGTCCCTTGCGGATCACTGCCGACGAACAGTCAGATAGGTACGATCGGGCTGTAGTTTTCTGTATCATTCAACGCTGATAAATGATAACGGAAGATAAACAGGGCCTCATTTCATTACATTTAAGTATCCCCCTCCCAAGAACATGTAGACCACCTGCGTGGATAGTGCCCTGTTTGCAAGCGGAATGCATCACCACATGTGGTTTCAATGTACCCGTACACAGCTACACAGCCATCAGCGTGTACTGCATTTCATCAGTTCGTGCAACATTATTCCATACTTCGAGCGTCCAGTGATGGTATTCCTGCGCTTATGTTAATAGCTGAGGCCTAGATACTATGGTGGGCAGAGGTGCCGTCTGTCGACGGCGATGCTCGACGGCGACACCTATCAACACGTCTCTGACCACGAATCGAGATACTCACATTACATCCTAGAGACGGTTGTGCATTAAAAGCACAGTTTGGAGTTCCAATGACGGAGCGCCCAAGGTCTGGCCACAATAAAATACGCTGTTATCGTGTGCCTTTGCCATCCTGCTCTCGACTGTCACCGTGGGGACATGAGCGCTCTCTTTCCATAGCAAAAGCTACTGTTAACTCTGTTGCGAATCAACGAAAAAGGAACTTAACCGCTACCTGTTGTGGACTCCACCTTCAATGAATGTAACACGTAAGCGCACTGGACCAAATATTAGTCACTCCCTTAAAAGAACACAATAGTCATATTGGAGCGTTGCAGGTGACGTAGAACTGGTACCAGGTGATCATGCGACCCTTCACCACCGACGTAAATCATGGTAATGAGGAGGTCTGTTATACGGTTGTATGGAATCAACGCTGTGAGATGGCTCGACATGGGACGTGTCAGAATGGCAGAGAAAAGCTATCGTGTTTGGAGGGGCCATGCCCGCACTGTGAATGAGGATACCCAATTTCTTGGTGCACAACGCGTACTGCTCAACGTGGCCACAAGGAATGGTGTACCGTTTGTACCCATGTAACATAACAAAAACCTAACCAGGAGGGGTGGGAGATGAATGTCACGACTTGGCAATGACAACCGGTTTCAAATCTTCCAGAAATTGCTGCTGTCAGTAAATGCAGGTCCATATCAGTCAGCTTCCAAGCTGTCACTGCAAAGGATATTTGGAGTCGGTTACTTCGAAACAGGCCATTACTCGTGGTGGCATATGAAACTGAGCGTCTTCAATGGTCCAGACAACACAGATACCGCACAGTGGTTTACTGGGAGCCAGTAGCGTTGTCTGTTGAGTCGCGATTTTGTCTCTTCACTTATGATGCAAGTCGTCGAATACACTGTCGGCGCAATGTCATGAGGGAGGGGTGGAGGGTTATAGTTCAGGCCAGCGGTGGTTCTGCAATGTTTTGGAAGTGTCCATAATTTGTGTTGACTCTTTTACGTTGCCGTAAACATGAACCAGGATGCTTATTTAAACGTTCTATGTGACCAAATGTTGCTTTTTCTCATATATCTCATACGTCAATCGTCTTCTAAGATGACAACCGCCTTGTTCACAAGGTTAGTTTGTCGAACACTTAGGCAACCCTCGACTGGCCCCTTCTAAATCGCCTGATCTTAATCACATAGAAAATGTATGGAACTATTTTGGACGGCGGGTGGAGTGGAGCAATTAACATTCTTGCAATTAGGTAGCTCTATAGGATCTAATCTTCAACATGTGTCTTCATATGGCAAACCATAATAAACTCGAGAACTTTTTTCTCGAAGAAGTGAGGTCATTGTATGGGCTATAGGTTGAGTGACACGGAATTAAAGTGATGTCTCCTGAGTGTAACTAATTCTTCCTTAGTATTCTAGCTTTACAAAAACAGTTATTTCAGATTCCTTCCAAACTAGCAGCACCCCGTGGCGTTACCCGCGGTTAATCAGTTATTTATAAAAAATACCCAGGTATGTATTTATTCCAGTCTTCTGTTAGTCCAACGCCTACTTCCCCCTCTCTGCTTGTCCATCTCCTCCTCCCCTCTCCTCTCACCACGTTATCACCCCCACCCCAATAGAAGGCCGGTGGTCCTTACCCCCATTACTTTTATTTCCAGATCTTGAATAATATCTGCACCAAATTCGGTTAAAATCATTCAAGTGGTTTAGTATGAGCTTTTTACCCGTGGCTTTGCGCGTGTACACACGTGTCAGATGTCGCCGACCGAATTGGCCGTGCGGTTAAAGGCGCTGCATTCTGGAACCGCAAGACCGCTACGGTCGCAGGTTCGAATCCTGCCTCGGGCATGGATGTTTGTGATGTCCTTAGGTTAGTTAGGTTTAACTAGTTCTAAGTTCTAGGGGACTAATGACCTCAGCAGATGAGTCCCATAGTGCTCAGAGCCATTTGAACCATTTTTGAACCAACACGTGTCAGATATATTTCACGTGTATTTAACATACTTCACACGTGTTTGAACACATATTTTACCCGTATCTCTAGCGAATATCGCTCTGCAGTTTCATTTTCACGCAGCTCAGTATGCATGGAGCTATATCTCCTGAAGTGTGCGTCGTACATTTATATATTTCTCTAGGTACATTCAATGGTATATATGGATATTGCTTGCGAAATGTATTGCGAATGGAGTTAGTAGTAAAGAACTAACAAATTAAAATGTCATACACGATACTGCAGTTTTTAAAGCATCTCAGTATTTGATGTCATATGTCCTGAACTGTATGTCATACAATGATTCATTTTGTCGGGCGTTGCCAGCGAGAAAAAGTTTCGTAAAGGTCTAAAATTATATGTAAAGTTTGTTGTAAGTCATTAAGTACTCTCATTCTCAAATACTGAATAAATAAAGTATGGGCAGTCGCGCATCGTGGGCTACACTTCTTTTTCACCCCGTCCCCTTTGATAAATGTGTATATAGAAGGTAGCCTGTGTGTTAATCCAGGGTATAAGCTATTTCTATTCCAAATTTAATCCAAATCCGTCGAGCCGTTTCAGCGTGAAAGAGTAACAAACATGCTCACACACACGCACGCACTCACACACACACACACACACACACACACACACACACACGCACGCGCGCGCGCGCGCGCTTACAAACTTTCGCAATTATTATATATGTAACACTGTATATCTAAAATTGATCTAACATGCGGTAAATCCTACGTACCACTTGTCAATCTGCAAAAGAAGAAAGCGTTCTAATGTCAAGGAATTTCCAAACCAGAAGACGAAGTTCATTTTCCAGATGAGAGTTCTGTGCTGCAATAAAATGTTTCGCAGAACAATATTGCTTATTCACAAGGTCACGAGTGCTCGAATCAGTGATTTACTAATACTGAGAACACATACTGCAAGATATATCACGAGAGCGCTTCTGTCTGATCATCAGTTCTTATTACTTCTGGTAACTATGTGAATTTTAAGGTCCTAACTTTTAGCTGAACCATTACATCGTGCTCTGCCGGTACATGAGACAAGAGCTGTCTTTTGGACTCAAGCAGAAGCGCGGTAAGTAATCGGACGAGTAAGCTTGCTTGTTGAAACGGCTGCTAGCCCGTCACGCGACGTTCTCACCTCCGCGAACTTCTTCTTCTCCTTTTTTGTCCACGCTAGGATCGCCTTCCCTCGGCCTCATTTATCTTACCGAAGCGCCGCTTAAACACACAGAAAAGGCTTTTTTCTGGCCGGCGTTCGGAATGTAATTGTTGGGGCACATATGTAAAACGGGCAGCGCGCGCCCGCCGAGAGGAAGGCGTGTACCAACATATTTACATAAGTGAAGGTAAGGACTTGTTAATGAGGCTCTCCGACTCGTCACACAATCACTTAGTCGTCACCGCAGTTAATTACGGTCCGACACCTGACACGTCACGCATCCATCTTGCTAGAGTTCCACGCATTCAGCTGCTCGCTAATTATCTTCCCGGGATTTCTCTTAATTAACTAATATAAGAGAAGCGGCTCCGCAGGGCATTCAGCCATCAGCAGCGCGGCTCCGCGGCGCGTTCTCACAGCGCCCTAAACTTACGTCCGCACTGCAGAACCCAACGCAAGATAAGATCCGGTCCATGATTGGTTTCAGTCCGGCTCGCGAAAGAAATTCGTAGGGGAGGGTGGCGCTCGCATTGTACTCCATCCGTTACACATTTTCGGATATTCGCCGTTCTGTTGTTATCATTTCTTCCAGTTACGTATTATACAACCGATACATGCTAAATTCAAGCGATTTAGACTTATAAACCATTTAAAATGAAGAAAGAAATAATGGTTTGATTTATTTAGTGCCTAGAGACAGCCCAATCCCATGCCATCTGTCAACAAAACTATTCTTGGACAAATATTTTAAAAAACGTTTGCTAACATTTTTTGTGGCTGTTGGCCTATCGCCAAAAGTCGCAAAGATATTCATAATTGCTTGTGGACTAGGATTGACTGTCTAATTGCCGTATCTCGTTTCAAGTGTCATGAACATTGTTTCTTAACTAACGGCGGAGCAGTGTTTTGCAACAGAAATTTTTAAGATAGCTATTGTAAAACATCGTAAGTAAAGATACAATTTTCCCGATACGTTTGATAAATGTAAACACCTAAAGACGGGGGTGAACATAAAATGAATGTACTCTCAAAAACACGAGTTTTGATGAGTAATTTGTTGGCTTGGCCTTTCGGGAAGAGATACCATTTGTATCGGTGCGTTATCTCATAAACATTAACGTCACGGACCCTACAGTTTTGACTTTATCAACTAGGAGTGCTAATGTTGCGTCACCCGACCCGCGAGCTTAGATGTATGTGATCAGGCCCAAAGGTCACTAAATGTTGCCCATGCCTGATATAGTATATGAAACATGTAGCAACTATAAACTATGAAAATATTTCGAGACTGGATTAATAAAAAGTATTGTAAAGTTAAAATGGTGGTTTTGATGCTTCAGGTGTTCCACACAGACTTCTCCTACCTGAGTAAAAAGCAGAGAAAGTTTTACAACCAAGTGAAACTGTCCGAAAAGTTCTTCTTAGGTATGTTTTCAACTGTACGTCACGATCGCACCGCCTTCTCTCTTGGTGAACCATTAGAGATCGATTTTGCACGTTGTCGTCTAGTGGTAGGTTCGTATTGATAACACAAAGTCTTGTCACCGGTTTTCCAAATAATAACCGCTATGCTTTCCATTTCAATCAAGTCACAGCAGGCGTCCATGTATCGTTGTTTTTGATGATATTCATATTGGGTCTCCAACCAGAACATAACGTCAACCTGACGCGATATTTCGGTTGTCCAACTGCCCGCCATCTTCAGCTTAGTAAGCCGTCGCACTAACTCGCCGGAAGGGAATTCAAACCGTTGCGGTGGCTTCTTTATACACTGCCTGTAGGTCCAACGCCCGTGCGCAAACGTAACTGCCCTCTAGCGAAAAGCACGACGGCGTACCTGTGTTGAAAACTCGCAGAAACGATAAATCGATATCAAAATGGTTCAAATGGCTCTGAGCACTATGGGACTTAACTTCTGAGGTCATCAGTCCCCGAGAACTCAGAACTACTTAAACCTAACTAACCTAAGGACATCACACACATCCATGCCCGAGGCAGGATTCGAACCTGCGATCGTAGCGGTCGCGCGGTTTCAGACTGTAGCGCCTAGAACCGCTCGGCCACCCTGGCCGGCGATAGATCGGTATCAGACACTGCTGAAACCTTTTGATGATCGAAACAAAGACCGTTGTTTTTAAATGTCAAACAAAATAGGGTTCCAACTCTTACTTAAAGGATACCCCTTATCTCTGTTTATAATACTGTCAGATAGCCATATTTCAATAGCTTCTTTTACTACACACTCCCAATAACGCGACACAGGGACAACCACTTGTGTCTTATCATATAACATTTTACGTCCTTCAGCAAGGTGTCTCATCTTGTCCTTCAGCAAGACAATGTTCCGCAACCGCAGATTTGTTCGGCTGAAATAAAGGCATCTGGCGATGGTCCTCCACGCATCGATCCTAGACCGTACGAATGTTTTGTCCAATATAGACTTTCTCGCAATGGCAGGTAATTTTGTAGACACCGGGCTTTCTCAAACCCAAATCCTCCTTCCCAGAGCCAAGCAGCACACTAGTCTTAGCTGGCGGACGGAATACATTTTTGATATCAAATCTCTTGAAAATTTTTGCTATTTTCGAAGATATGCTTCCCGCGAAAGGTAGGAATTCAACCAACTTGCCTGTATTTTATGTTCGTCCCCGCGAAGGTCCAAACTGTACAGCACAACGAATCTGATTGTAGGTATAACGATTCATCTCGAATACTGCTTTTAGTCTTTCAATGGGATACAATTTTGGTAACTTCCAATCTATTCCAATTACCCAGTCGTAGAAAGAGTTTAAAGTGGAATCCGAACCAAGTGTCGTTCCTGGAGACTACCCACAAAGATGAGAGGTGAAGGCGAGATTAAAAGACAGACTCAAAATTTCCGAGGCGCGGCCGGGATTCTATCCCGCGAACACTCAGTTTCCAGGCCCACGCTTTACCACTAGAAAACCAATCCTGACAACATTTTTACTTGTTTCTCGTCAGCGTCTCATGAAATGACGCCATGTCACGTTGTATACGATTATCCGTGTGTCGGATGCTGACACTTGATTCGTCTACTAACATTTCACTGAATAAAACGTCCGCCCCTGATGGCTGAGTGATGCCGGCACGGTAGCTCAGCGTGTTCGGTCAGAGAGCTGTAATCAAAAACTGAGTGGAAGGATCAACGAACTTTAACGGATGTCATGTGACGTCCGCAACGACCAAACACAACGATCAACGACGAAGAAAAACAAAACAAACAAAAAAGTGGTCAGTGCGACGGAATGTCATACCTAAAACGGCCCGGGTTCGATTCATGGCTGGGTCGGAGATTTCCACCGCTCAGGGACTGGGGGCTGTGTTGTCCTTATCATCATCATTTCATCCCTATCGATACGCAAGTCGCCGAAGTGGCGTCAACACGAAAGACTTGTACCAGGCGAACGTTCTACCCGACGGGAGGCCCTAGCCACTCAGCATTTCCATTTTACTGAATAGAATGAGACTATGTGCTCTTACAGGGTTTGTCACGTCCACTTCCTTTCACTTCAGTAAGCATCCAAAGCAGTATATAGCATCATACACGCACTCATCGCAATCATTCACAAGACTCAAACGCACTGACACACTAAACCGAGGATGGAAGTGAAATCGTAATTTAGTATCTAGGTGCATGGAGTTTTTCAAAATTTCAGGGCTAAAATCATAGAAATTGTGAAGGATTTTCAACTGTGGGTTTTGAAGTAAGAAGCCAGTGAACTGAAATAAATATATTAGGCCGTAAAAGGTAGGGCCCATTCAGTGAGAAATGCGTGTCAGGCACGTATTTGTAAACTATTCACATTTGATATGCTGTATGGCGCATCGACTTTAGTGGCACTACTTTTAAAAACAATAGACAGTCCACTGCAATTTATCCACGGTGAAGTGTATTGTTTCATGTCGTGACTGGCGCGGTAGGATGTAGCGCCGCAAAGTCGAACGAATAGACAAACAAAAGATTACCAGTAGGCGTCATCCTTAATCGAAGAAATCGAGGATAGAAACTGGGTTGTTCAAGCCACAAAGATATGACTAATGATGTGGGCAAATGCGAATAGTTGTTCACATAGTAGCGTTTGAGGAGATGGTGTTGGATCGTGCGATAGAAGATACATCAATAAGCGCCTATCAACTTGGCATTAGTGTCCTAATTCCTTTCCGGCAATTCTAATCTAAGTTGTCGTCATGTTCCTAAATCGCTTGAGGGGAAGGCCAGGATGGTTCCATTGAAAATTTCCCGTCTTTACCTTCCGGTGTCTCCAGTGACTTCGTCGTAGAAGGGGATTCAACTTTAAACTTTTTTCGTTTCCCTGGTTCGAACTGGTGACACAGTGGTGACACAGCAGATTGTCAAACGAAACTGAAGAGGAATCGACCATAAGACATTTTTATAAAAGTGTACCTTTTCGTTTTATTGCTTGTTTTATTTCACAGCATGTTGTACAAGAAAGCAATTGAATCTCAATGTAGACGAGTGTAATGTGCTGCGAATACGTAGAAAGAGAGACCCCTTATCATTTAACTACAATATAGCAGGTCAGCAACTGGAAGCAGTTAATTCCATAAATTATCTGGGAGTACGCATTAGGAGTGATTTAAAATGGAATGATCATGTAAAGTTGATCGTCGGTAAAGCAGATGCCAGACTGAGATTCATTGGAAGAATCCTAAGGAAATGCAATCCGAAAACAAAGGAAGTAGGTTACAGTACGCTTGTTCGCCCACTGCTTGAATACTGCTCACCAGTGTGGGATCCGTGCCAGATAGGGTTGATAGTAGAGATAGAGATGATCCAACGGAGAGCAGCGCGCTTTGTTACAGGATCATTTAGTAATCGCGAAAGCGTTACGGAGATGGTAGATAAACTCCAGTGGAAGACTCTGCAGGAGAGACGCTCAGTAGCTCGGTACGGGCTTTTGTTAAAGTTTCGAGAACATACCTTCACCAAAGAGTCAAGCAGTATATTGCTCCCTCCTACGTATATCTCGCGAATAGACCATGAGGATAAAATCAGAGAGATTAGAGCCCACACAGAGGCATACCGACAATCCTTCTTTCCACGAACAATACGAGACTGGAATAGAAGGGAGAACCGATAGAGGTACTTAAGGTACCTTTCGCCCCACACCGTCAGGTGGCATGCGGAGTATGGATGTAGATGTAGATGTACATAGAATTGTTGTCTGTCTATGTCGTTGGGTGGTCAGTACAGATGATTGCCTTGCGGAGGGTGGGGGGGAGGGGAGGGGAGCACTGGTACGGGGTGCACTCAGCACTCAGCCTCGTCAGGCCAACTGAGGAGCTACGCGACTGGTTAGTAGTAGTTCCAGGGTCAAGACTTCCGACAACGACCGCGAGAGCGGAGTGCTGACTATATGCCCCTCCATACCGCATCCAGTGACGCCATTGTCAAAGGATGACACGGCGGTCGGTCAGACCCGATTGGCCCGTCTAGGGCCAGAACTCAGAACTTTAACCAACCTCTACGGTGAATTATTAGGTAAATAATTATTGTAATTTCGTAAATTGTAGAATGATTCTCACCACTCGAAATCATTAGCATTGTCTAGTGAATATGCCCAACATCCCTGTTCCTCATGCTAGTTACTAAGTTCACAAACATGAGCGTCATCCGGCGAAATATTACGGCTCGCACCAAGGGGCAAGCTGTATCTTTAATAAGCTGGCGGATATATCACGGGCCACTGCCAGAGAGGAACAGAGGGAACCAAGTGTGGACGGCACAGCGCATAGCCTACCTCGCTCTACCCGTCCCCATAAAAGTTCGAATACAGCCGTCTTTGTGACCCATAATTGTGAAAGGCGGACTCTAGGTTACAGCGCTCACGAGATCTTTCCGACGACAGTAAAAGTCGCCCACTTAACATTAACGTAAGAATGCCCTATTCCGTCTTTCCATTACTGTGAGCTTTCTGGTGTTTGCGAAAGAGATATTCATTCCAAGGCAGAAATAGAACCTAATATTTTCATTGTTACCAATGCATCCTATTCAGTTTCAAATATAGAAAATTCTGAGTAAGACGACTATCATAACATAGGGAAGCCAATCAGCGGCAACCAGGTGGAATCCCTGATGTATTCAGCTACATCGCATTCAACGTATCTTGACTCTCGAAATGCAGACACTGCGGACCAAAGCGGCAGTATATACAATACTCTACTGGAAACCACCCGATATGACGTAGATTTCAAGAAGATAAAACGAAGAAAAATTTGGTAAGCGATAATCGTTCTGTAATTTACGGAAACGAAATAAAGTGAATTGGAGAAATACGGAAATAACCGACGCACGAAGAAAGATAAACAGCTACATTTGCCGGAAACGTATCACATGTAATGAAACAGAAGAAGCTAACACCGTTACAAACCACAGGGATAGCAAACTAAAGAACTTAAAACATGTCTCTAGAACTACGTGTAGTTCGCTCAGTGCAACAGATACGCGGATAATTAACTCTTGGCCGGCCGCGGTGGTCTAGCGGTTCTAGGCGCTCAGTCCGGAGCCGCGCGACTGCTACGGCCGCAGGTTCGAATCCTGCCTCGAGCATGGATGTGTGTGATGTCCTTAGGTTAGTTAGGTTTAAGTAGTTCTAAGTTCTAGGGGACTGATGACCGTAGACGTTAAGTCCCATAGTGCTCAGAGCCAATTAACTTTTGAGACTGTGATTTACTGAAATACCGCTAGAACTGAATAAAGATACTGTATTCAACGCATTGGAAGAGAAAAAATACGCAATAAGAGCCGAATAAAAACAGAACTGATAAGAGTATGGGAAGATATGGTAAAAGCTGAAACTTACAAAATAATTTCACATACTGCGTGGGAAAGTGATATCCGGTGTCTTTCAGTCGCAAAAATGGAACCAAATATACTATGAAACTAAACTACGTCCTAAAGGGCCTCGGAAGGCCCAAGGGTTCCGACCGACCGCCATGTCGCCCTCAGCGTCATCGGATGCAGATATGGAGGGGCATGTGGTCAGCACATCGCTCTAGCAACCGTTGTCAGTTTTAGTCAGCTGGAGCAACTCCTCAATTGGCCTCACAAGGGCCAGTACACCCCGCTTGCCAACAGCGTATAGAAGATCCGGGAGGTCACCCATCCAAGTGCCGGTCACGCCAGACGATGTTTAATTTCCGTGATCTGACGGAAACCGGTGTATCCACCGCGGCACGGCCATTGGCATATTTAAAGAAGTTCAGGGTCGTTAATACTCGTACATTTTAAAGCACTATTCAAGATTTTTGCTATAGTTCTCACTAACCGCTTAGGAAAATACACTTTACAAAAAGTAAAACTGGTTAGAAATGGTTATAACGATGGACTATTTATATCTTGCGAAATACGTTACAAAAAGTTAGTATGCGTTACGACTTTAAAGGCAGTTAAGAATATAGAAATTACAGTTAGGCTGGGTGACTACACTTTATCACGATTATTTTCTGTAGTTCTAAAGCATCTTTTGAATCAATTATCTGTGCTGAAGAAAGAATTCTCGTTAATACACATTATCTTAAACCATCTTCGGTTTGTTGACGGCTGTATTTTGTTTGTTCCAACATTGCATGAACGTTAAACAAATAGAAGCCCTCAACAGAAAAAGTGACAGTAGGCCTGAAAATTATCTACAATGAGGCCAAAATGGTGTATCATCAGTACGCAGAAAACGATACACTGAAGATTAAGAAAAGACACTGGAGCAGTTGAAGAACTCTTGTACTCTGGACAATCGGAAATGTCTAGCAAAAGTAAAAAATAAAAATGAGAGTAGTAGAAGAGACGTGTAAATCAACTACAGGTTCCTTTGGTCGGTTCGTGAGCTCTGGAATGTCCGCTGTGCTGCCATCGTGCTCTGCAGTAGACAACAGGGCAGTGAGGATTTCGGAGAACGACGTTCACGAAGTCAAAAGAAGACGACTAAAAATTTTCTTTGGAATACACTTCAAATTTATTTGCGAAGCTAAATGCTGTGGACAACATCAAATTTCCATAATTCTGAACGTATAACGAGTGTGTAGCGTTAGAAGAGTAGAGGAAGAAAGGAAGATTAGAGCTGACGAACTGTAGAGATCGGGGTCATTAAACACGGAGCACAAGCTCGTAATTTCTCAAGGCTGGGGAAGCAAATCTACTATGCCTTTTCAAACAAACCATCCTAACATTTGGTAAGAATTGTGAAGAATGTCAGAAGATGAATAAGGAAACAGTCGAATGTTCTCGGTGACACTGTAAGTCATAGAAAGTGCTTGGAGTTGCGTCCAAGGAGTGCACATTTCTCTTGATGTCGCTCCAGATGAGATAAATAGTACCGACGTCACATGACCTGGGGATGGAGTTGCAAAACAATACATACCCACATGGTGAGCTCCCCCAGGCATTATGACACATTCTGAGCTGCGTATTGTCTTGTTGGGTTTTTGTGGGCTGGTAGGCTAACAAACGTATGCTCATGATTGGACTGTTGGCTCCTTTATGGTTCAAAGGACAGAAACGATACGAGCTAACTTTGGTCTCATTTCATCTCATGTAAAAGTCTCCCACGAGAGAACATCATCACCACCTGCTTCAACGGTGACCTGTTGATAAGAGAAATTTACAACTATCTGCGTCTACTTCTACACTCTACAAGCCGGCCGCTGTGACCGAGTGGTTCTAGGCGCTTCAGTCTGGAATCGTGCGCCTGCTACGGTCGCAGGTTCGAATCCTGCCTCGGGCATGGATGTGTGTGATATCCTTAGGTTAGTCAGGTTTAAGTAGTTCTAAGTCTAGGGGACTGATGACCTCAGATGTTAAGTCCCATAATGCTTAGAGCCATTTGAACACTCTAAAAACCATAACGAAGTGAATGGTAGGGGGTACTTCTCGTTGCACGGCGTACTGGGTTTTCCTCCCCTTCCATTCGCCTACGAATTGCGAGAAAAGTGACTGCTGAAATATTTCTGAGCGTGGAGTAATTACTCTCATCTTGTCTTCGCGCTCCCCACAGGATCAATACGTAGGGGTTGTAGTGTATGCCTAGATTTTTCACTTAATATTGAGTCTCGAAATTTGTAAGCAGGCATTAGAAGGATAATTGGGTCCATCCTCAGGCACCAGCCATTTCATGCTTTTCAGTATCTGCGTGACGGTGTCCCGTTGGTCAAATAAACCTATAACCATCTGTGCTGCCCTTCTTTGAATACGGTCAGTGGGTCGGTGGCCCAGTGGTTAAGCACCACACTACGGGTTCAAAGAGCTGGGGCTCGATTCCCTATCATTCCTAGGACTTATATAGGTCACTAACCAGTTATTTCATCTCTAGCAGTGCTTTTTAATCTGAAAAATGACTATTTGTTCCGTGTTTTGGCGTCCACCTTACACTGTAGATTTCTCTATAACTACCAAGGACACACCATTTCCAATAAAATCATGCCTAGCAAAGCAGTGAGGTGTCCAAATCAACCTTCGGGTTGACTCGCATTCGGGAGGACGACGGTTCAAACCTGCGTCCAACCATCCTGACTTAGGTTTTCCGTGACTTCCCCAAGTCGCTTCACGCAAATTCCGGAATGGTTCCTTTGAAAGGGCACAGTCGACTTTCCTCCCCCTCCTTACGTAATCCGATGGGACCGATGACCTCGCTGTTTGGCCCTATCCCCCATATCAACCAATCTATCACCTGTTAGTTCTAGTTAGAAAGGATCCGACAGACTCGAGCAAGATTGAAGGATGGGCCATACGAGTGTTTTGTAAGGTAAATCATTTGTGGACTAATTGAATTATCCTAGTATCCTACCAATCAGTCGAAGTCTACACATTATATATGTACGAGCGAACATACGTAATCATTCTATTTCATACTCCTACAAACAGTTAAAGCCAGGTGTTTATAAGTATCGCGTCACATAGATTTCGAAATTCTTCTCTCCTATTATCGGTGAGTACCAACGTGTACGGCGACTCGTCAGCAAAGTACCTTTTCCCATGGTCCAACTGGCAAATGATGGTGTTACTAGGCTCCTGCTAGTCTCTGGTTCTGTGACGTTGAGGAGGCAAATGTATACGTGTACGCCTTCCATTGTTACAATCTGCTGCATTTGACAGTGACCTCTCTCACCGGCACAATGTTCCAACAGCAGCTGACTTCGGCGGCGAAGGGTTTCTCTCAGTGTAGGAACTCACAGTACTCCGTCCGAACAGGCTCGAAAGGCCCAACGATACCGACAGGCCACCGTGCCCACCTCAGCCGACTGGCGTCATTGGTTGCGGATGTGGAGAGGCATGCTGTGAGCACACCGCTCTTCCGTCCGTTGCCAGCTTTCTAGACCGAAAACTCAGGATACAACTACCAAAATACTGCAGAATTGAAGTCCAGCAGCTGCATAACCCGAGAAATGCAGTGTACAACGCGTCGGTGACCCACGACTTGACCGCGCTGATGGCGCGTGGCTGCCACGACGACGGTCAATATCTGATGTCAGAACAGTACGCGAAGCGTCGAGCTATTCTTTTCCCAGTGGATAATAATACAATAAGAATCAGCTTAATTTTTCAAGGAACTCCTCGACAGAATCGAAGGAGTGATCGATGAGGAAACTCTTCATTTTCGATCTGAAAGCGCGTGGATTACTGCTAAGATTTTTTAATTCTAGTGGTAACTTATTGAAAATGGATGCAGCGGTATACTGCACACATTTCTGCACAAGAGTTAAGGAAGTCCGATCCAAATGCAGGTTTGATTTCTGGCGAGTATTAACTGAGTGAAAGCTGCTTATTCTTGGGAATATGTTACTATTATTAACCAGAAATGACAGTAAGGAATACATGTATTGAGAGGTCAATGTCGAAATACCCAGACTCGTGAATAGGGGTCGACAAGGAGTTCGTGAACTTACACCACTTATTGCTCGAACCGCCCATTTCCGAGGCAAAAATATCCTTTTAGAATTGGAAGAGTTACCCCAAAACATAATACCATACGACATAAGCGAATGAAAATAAGCAAAGTAGACTAATTTTCGTTTCGAAAGATCACTCACTTCAGATACCGTTCGAATAGTAAAAATAGCAGCAATAAGTCTTTGAACAAGATCATGAACGTGAGCTTTCCACGACAGATTACTATCTATCTGAACACCTAGAAATTTGAACTGTTCAGTTTCACTAATCATATGCCCCTTTTGTGAAATTAAAAGATCAGTTTTTGTTGAATTGTGTGTTAGAAACTGTAAAAACTGAGTCTTGCTGTGATTTAGCTTTAGTTTGTTTTCTACAAGCCATGAACTTATGTCATGAACTGCACTATTTCAAACTGAACCAATGTTGCACACAACATCCTTTACTACCAAGCTAGTGTCATCAGCTAACAGATATATTTTAGAGTTCCACGTAACACTAGAGGGCATATCATTTACATAAATAAGGAATAGTATACAGGGTGTAAAAACGATCCAATTCACATGGGCCCGTAAACGAGCTATTTGCGATGTACCTGCAGATGTGTGGTTAGCAACCACCACTGACTACAGCATGAGGTATTGGTATAGTTAGTGCAAATGTGTTTGAAATGTAAGTTTGTCAACCGCCCGAATAGCCCTGAGCGTTAAGGTGCCGCTTCCAGGACGGCGAAGTGCGTCGGTCATGGATCGAACCCTCTGGGCGGATTAACGAAGAGAGTCGGTGTGCCAGCCAGCCTGGATGTGCTTTTTAGGCGGTTTCCCACATGCCACTAGGTCTCGCCTCAGTTACACTATTCGCAAACGTTCAGAAAACTTTCACATGAATAAAACTACACATAGAGAGAGCTAGAATACACACACTGAAGGTTAAGGGGTAACGCGGTGGCTACAGGAAGGGCGTAGGCCACCCCATAAATTAGCCGTGCCAAATCCGTTAGCAGCCATGCTATGCGCCGATGCGGGACAAAGGCACAAGAAGAAGAATTGTGGGTTTTTAGATTTAATTCCAACTAACTGTGCCAAAATTTTACCCTTAACCCATAATTGGAAAATATGGTATATGAATGTTCGGGCATCGGGACGTTTTGATGCTGGTATAAGGCGGCGTCAAACGCTTCAATATGGTCTACGATATAAGGATCGAGCAGGTGCTGCATTTTGGTCTCAGTGATCACCTTACCTCATCCCTCTTGGTTTTTCTGTCTAGGGTCATCTCAAAAGTGAGGCGTGCAGCAGTCACGTTGAGGTTGAAGAACTGGAGTATCTCATTTTCCAGTCCTATCAAGACATACGAGCTGATCTTTGGTGTTTGAAATAATTTGTAGCTCAATTCAAAGACGAGTGCAGTATTGCATCTAAATGCGAGGACGACATGGTTAACACCTCCCTTAGCAGGTACGAGGGTATAGTAATTTGCAACACATAACGTCGTAAGTTGTATCGTGTTTCTTATTAAGGTAGGCCACGGGTGAAAATAGAGCCCAATTATATGGGGAATTAATCTAAATGTTTACATTTATAATACATTAGTACTAACTAGCACAATATTTTATACTGCACTCAGTGGCAGCTCCTAAACACACTTTCTGAATTACCTCGTAAAAGGTTTGTTATTGGACACATGTTTACTGGAACGTCTTGCGCTGCTATTGTAGTTACTTTCACCCGTGTCAGTTTTCCTTTTTAAATGTGATACACACTATATATTGTGTTGTGATAGCTACTACTGAGCCCTCAGATATGTGCTCAGCTTCCGTAGGTATTCTGTCTCATTAACCCCAACGCTGATGGTATCTTAGACCTCTGACGTGAAATATGTAGCTTCTAAGGAACTTGTGAGAAATACGCGCATATACGCTTTTTTACAACAGCTTATTGACGAAAGAGGAAGTACTTCATTTGACTGGCATCTTATTCAGAATCTGAAGGGACTGAGCACTTTACAGATCACATGAGACTCTAAATGCAGCTCCCAGTTCCAGGAACTATAAGAGAATTCGCGAGAAGTGATGAAGGGAAATGGGGGGAGAAGCGAACTCACGACTGGCGGATCCGTATTCGGAACGCGGACTCCTCGAATAGCACTGCAGTGTTTTACAGCTGCGCCACCTCGCCCGGCAGAAAAAGGGAAGAGGCCGATGTTCACTTTAAGTGGCACTGGATGAGAAAGATAAAACCCAGAATGGCAGCCGGGAAACGTAAGAGTGGCCTCGCCAGCTGGCTGTTGCCTCGGGGCCAACATTCTGCAAAGCACGTGGGGTGTGCGAAGCCTTGGTGCCGCCTCACTGAACACAACACAACAAGCCGCGTCCCAGGCCTTCCGCCTCTCTGTGACGCACAAAAATTGTGTATCACTATCATATTCTTGGGAGTCATCACCATCATCTCACTTCCGGTTCATCATATGGAATGTGTTTTATGCTTACTAGCAAAATGTTGTCTCTTAGCATCTTTTCTGACATGAGTTCTTTTAAGTCGTGGACCCATACTGAAATGCTTGTCTCAGCCCTTCCAGGGGTGTTAAGTTGTCTACAGAAGTGTCATCTCTTGCTGAAAACGAGGAAACTTAGAACGACCTCTAAAATTTCCCGCATAGAGCACTGAGTGGCAAAGTGTCTTAAACAACTGAAAGCGTGAAAATTAGCAGGCAGGTAAATAACATCAACATCTACACCCCGCAAGCCAGCTTATGGTTGGTGGCAGAGGTTTCTTTGAGTACCAGTATCACGTCCTCCTTTTCCTGTTCCAGTCGCGAACGGTTCGCACGAGGAATGACGGTTAATAAGTTCCGTGTCGGCTCAAATCTCTCTGATTTTAACTTCACGGTCTTTTCACGAGATATATGTAGGAGGAAGCAATACATTGGTTGGCTCTTCTAGGAACGTAGACCATACTGTGATGCAAGACGCCTCTGTTGAAGCGTCAGCCACTGGACTTGGCTGTGCATCTCCTTGGTGCTTTCACGCTTACTAAATGAACCTGTGACAAAACGTGCTGCTCTTATTTGGATCTTCTGTATTTCCTCTGTCAGTCCTACCTACTGTCGAGCGATATTCAAGTATTGGTCGAACGAGTGTTTTGAAAGCTATATCCTTCGTTGACGGAATACATTTCCAAAAGGAGAAATACTGTAGCACACGACTACAGTGTTATGTAAACGTCGATGAATCTAATCATAGGTCTGTGCGACATTATAGGTGGTGGCACAAACACTTAATCGCCTGATTTTGCACAATGTCCTGTGTAAAGCCACAAACCTGACTGCGGGATGCTGAAAATCAGGTGCTAAAGAATACCCCCCACCCCACCCCACCCCACCCCCCAGGCTACTAACATCCTAGAAAAGCAACATTGCACCAGAGTGACACACATTCGTTCTTGGGAGAAAGTTGGAGAAATAATGGTGGGAGACCCTAGGTTAGTGCGACATTATCAACAGGTGGACTGGAGCGTCTCACGCAGCATTTCCCTGGCAAATTACACAAGTGTGGTCAATCCGTTTGGCCATGTTTCACTTCGACAAATAAGTCCATCGGAACACATTTGTTCGAAAATGTACTATCATTAAATAACTATGAGTAACGAGTGAAGCATGAATGGAAAGTGAACGAAATCCTTTTAATTAGCACATGTTTAATTTCCAGTCGAGTTAATGCTGTTTATTCTTTGTTCGCTATTTCGTCGTCAGCTACTGATCGTAGATTTCGTTCCTCGCTGGTTGCACTACAACCAATCTGTGAACGGGCCAGGCTGCACAACGATTGTTTCTCAGCACCATCAAGGAATAAATAGTCTCGCAGAAATTTTAACTAACCGTGAGGCTATGCCAAACCACAAAGAAGTTATAAGTAAGGAAAATCTGATAAGACGATACCCATCACACTTAAACAAGGTGTTACAAGAAGGTACGGCCAAACTTTCAGGAAACATTCCTCACACACAAGTAAAGAAAAGATGTTATGTGGACATGTGTCCGGAAACGCTTAATTTCCATGTTAGAGCTCATTTTAGTTTCGTCAGTATGTACTGTACTTCCTCGGTTCACCGCCAGTTGGCCCAATTGAAGGAAGGTAATGTTGACTTCGGTGCTTGTGTTGACATGCGACTCATTGCTCTACAGTACTAGCATCAAGCACATCAGTACGTAGCATCAACAGGTTAGTGTCCATCACGAACGTGGTTTTGCAGTCAGTGCAACAGCGGAGTTGGCAGATGCCCATTTGATGTATGGATTAGCACGGGGCAATAGCCGTGGCGCGGTACGTTTGTATCGAGACAGATTTCCAGAACGAAGGTGTCCCGACAGGAAGACGTTCGAAGCAATTGATCGGCATCTTAGGGAGCACGGAACATTCCAGCCTATGACCCGCGACTGGGGAAGACCTAGAACGACGGGGACACCTGCAATGGACGAGGCAATTCTTCGTGCAGTTGACGATAGCCATAATGTCAGCGTCAGAGAAGTTGCTGCTGTACAAGGTAACGTTGACAACGTCACTGTATGGAGAGTGCTACGGGAGAACCAGTTGTTTCCGTACCGTGTACATCGTGTGCAGGCACTATCAGCAGCTGATTGGCCTCCACGGGTACACTTCTGCGAATGGTTCATCCAACAATGTGTCAATCCTCATTTCAGTGCAAATGTTCTCTTTACGGATGAGGCTTCATTCCAACGTGATCAAATTGTAAATTTTCACAATCAACATGTGTGGGCTGACGAGAATCAGCACGCAGTTGTGCAATCACGTCATCAACACGGATTTTCTGTGAACGTTTGGGGAGGCATTGTTGGTGATGTCTTGATTGGGCCCCATGTTCTTCCACCTACGCTCAATGTAGCACGTTATCACGATTTCATACGGGATACTCTACCTGTGCTGCTAGAACATGTGCCTTTACAAGTACGACACAACATGTGGTTTATGCACGATGGAGCTCCTGCATATTTCAGTCGAAGTGTTCGTACGCTTCTCAACAACAGATTCAGTGACCGGTGGATTGGTAGAGGCGGACCAATTCCATAGCCTCCACGCTCTCCTGACCTCAACCCTTTTGACTTTCATTTATGGGGGCATTTGAAAGTTCTTGTCTACGCAACCCCGGTACCAAATGTAGAGACTCTTCGTGCTCGTATTGTGGACGGCTGTGATACAATACGCCATTCTCCAGGGCTGCATCAGCGCATCAGGGATTCCATGCGACGGAGGGTGGATGCATGTATCCTCGCTAACGGAGGACATTTTGAACATTTCCTGTAACAAAGTGTTTGAAGTCACGCTGGTACGTTCTGTTGCTGTGTGTTTCCATTCCATGATTAATGTGATTTGAAGAGAAGTAATAAAATGAGCTCTAACATGGAAAGTAAGCGTTTCCGGACACATGTCCACATAACATATTTTCTTTCTTCGTGTGTGAGGAATGTTTCCCGAAACTTTGGCCGTACCTTTTTGTAACACCCTGTATATGAGTAGGGAGACCGCGGTTATACGTTTTCCGAGTTATTTTAAGATAAATTTAACGGAGGGTCGAGCGATTTTCTTGAAATACAGCTTATGTCGCTATTAATTAAATTATTCACCACTCTAATCTCGACTGTCTCCTTTATTGCACTGCCCCAGAAGTACGGCGTGTGCACTACGATGCTGGTGCCTTCCTATTTTATTTCACGCTCACAAGTGAAGTAGCGTGTTGGTGACAGCTGATTTAATTAGCTCTTCAAGTACACTGCAATACCTGTGTTTTTTACTTCCTCACTTCTTATACTCGGTCCAACACACTGTACTGCACATTCATACGTTACGACGTGTACAACGAAGTTTCGGAGCTTTAGATTATCTGCATCTACATCTACATGGATGCTCTGCAAATCACATTTAACTGCCTGGCAGAGGGTTAATCGAAACACGTTCACAATAATTCTCTATTATTCAAATCTAGAAGAGCATGCGGCAAAAAACAACATCTATGACTTTCCGTGCTTGCTCTGATTTCCCTTATTTTATTATGATGATCGTTTATCCCTAAGTAGGCCGACATCAGGAGGAGAAAGTTGGTGATCGAAATTTCGTGAGAATATTCCACCGCAACGAAAAATGCCTTTGTTTTAATTATGTCCACCCCAAATCATGTATCATGTCACTGATACTCTCTCCCCTGTTTCTTGATAATGTAAAACGTGCTGCTCTCCTTTGAGCTTTCTCGATGTGCTCCGTTAATCCTATCTGTTAAGGATCCACACTGTGCAGCAGTACTCCAAAAGAGGACGGACAAGCGTAGTGTAGGCAGACTCTTTAGTAGCTCTGTTGCATCTACTAAGTGTTCTGCCAATAAAACACTGTCTTTTGTTCGCCTTCCCTACGACATTTTCTGTGTGTTCTTTCCAATTGAAGTTGTTCGTAATTCTAATTCCTAGGAATTTAGTTGACTTTCTGGCCTTTAGATTTGACTGATTTATCGTGTAACCGAAGTTTAACGGATTCCTTTTAGCACTCACACTTCTCATTATTTAGGATCAGTTGCCAATATTCCTACCCTACAGATACGTTTCAAACTGCATATTAGAGCGTTTAATTGTATTTCCAAATGAAAACAATGTTTCGAGGTATTCTGTCAATGTTCCTAGAAATTGCGCCTTCGTATGGCAGGTATGCTATTCTGACTTCTTCTTCCTTGGTGTCGATTCCGTCCGCAGGAGGTGCTGCCAAGCGCCGTAGCAGATGGTCGATCTCTTATTGCGAGTACCAGTACTCTTTGTATAATTCCGAAGATAAAAAGATGATGCACGAATCAGATGATGTTGAAATTCATATGTATGTCTTTTACTTGATCTTTAATTAAAATATTTTCCTTCGGGTAAAGAAAACTCTAAGCATGCCGACATTTTTGTTGCGTTAAAGTTCAGCAGAGACCGCGCAGCATGGGCCGAGAGAAACTGGCAGCCGTGCCATTAAGATGGGCGGAATCGGGGACGCCGCCAAGACGTTAAAGCTAGCATCGTCGATCCCAGCGATGCCGCCGCTTGATTCTGAGCCAGGAATGCTTCTTGGTCGCTGATGGAAACGACCTCCGATCACCTCTTACGCTTAATTCGAACGTGAGGGGGAAACGAATGGGAATGCAAAAGAGGCCGAGCTAGCGAAAGTATCACAGGGTCTTCAGCTGCTTAAGTTACGGCAAATGCGCGAGCGTATAGCACATCGAGACTCTAAAATCACAACCATCCACACAACACAGACACACCCACAGTATAACCCACGACTACTATGAAAAGGTGTCTTAGCTTACGACTACTCAGTAATGAATAGGTACGCAAACATGAGTTTATAACTGGGGTGCGTAGAGCAGAATTTGGCCGTGTCCTCTATAAGGAACGGTGTGTTTATTTGTTTTTCTACAGTTCCATGATCGCATCATCTAGAAATCTAAAATAGAACATCAACAACATAAAATAACCGAATTAAGCTCTCCAATTGTATTACACAGAAAATTTAAATGTGGAAGGAAAGAAGGAAATTCGAACACCTGACCTAACTAAGCACATAAAATCGTGGTTGGTTAGTTAAAACTAATAAATCAACACGAAATTACGCCAGTCACGTGTGTCCTGAAAGAGATCAGGCCAGTTCAGGAATCGATATGGACCTTTGCCGTATTGTTAATGACTGCTGTAAAACTGTTGCTAGTTAGGAAGAATTGCTAGGCTGATTTAGTATATAACCTCCTGTCAACGACGAGGTCGTTACAGATTACAGATTAGGGAACGACGGAAGAAATAAAAAGCCATATATTGTACTTTTCTAAGAAATAATCCCCGCGTTTGCCTTAAACGATATAGTGAAACTAAGGAAATCCGAAATCCAGATGACCAGATAGATATTTGAACCATTGTTATCTCATATGAGGGTCCAGTGTTCTGTTCACTGTAGCATTAGGTTCAATGGTGGGAACTAAGGCAGCCATATTCCACCAGAAATGAATCTCAGAGTTTTCTCATGTATTATTTATGGTGTGAGGACTGAATATCTACTCTGTTCACCCATAAGATACAGACAGTGACTCCCACGTTGATACTCTTTCGCTTTCTGACAGCATTTCGCTCTTCTTTGTTGCCCAGCGAACATAATATGAGCCTATGCAAAAATCAGGCCAGTTTTCTGATTAGACTGACAAATTGTAACAATACATCATTCTTAACAGAGTCAAACCGTATTATGTGCAAGTAATTTGGAGTGTATAACACAGTAATTTGAGAGACTGTATCCGGACACCTAACAGTAGACAATAATATAGGGTGTGTCCACCCTTTGCGTGTATGACGGCTAGAACTCTGTTGGGGACACTTTCAATGAGGCCGGCCGCGGTGGTCTCGCGGTTCTAGGCGCGCAGTCCGGAACCGCGCGACTGCTACGGTCGCAGGTTCGAATCCTGCCTCGGGCATGGGTGTGTGTGATCTCCTTAGGTTAGCTAGGCTTTAAGTAGTTCTAAGTTCTAGGGGACTGATGACCACAGCTGTTAAGTCCCATAGTGCTCAGAACCATTTCAACCATTTTTGAACTTTCAATGAGATGCCTGTGGGGGAACGGCAGCAGAGTCTTTCTTAAGAGTCAAAACCAGAGAAGGCGGTGTTGAATCTGGAGCAATGTCGCCGTACTAACTCATGCAAAAGGTGTTCCATTTGGTTCATGTCTGGTCTCTGCGTAAGCCAGTCCATTTCAGGATTGTTATTGTCCACAAACCATTGCCTCACAGATGATGCTTCATGACAGGGTGTATTTTCAGGGTGCACAAACAAACATTGCATTCGAACTGTTTCTCAACTATACGCGGTGCAAAATGCTATAAAACACGTTCGTATCCTTTCGCTATTTCTTAAGCACCATAAGAGGACCACAATTAAACCACAAAAAATATCCCGATACCATAACACCATCTCCTCCGTACTTCACTGTTAGCACTACACCATCGGATAGCCAGAGGGTGTAGCATGATTCATTATTCCAAATCAGTCATCCACTGTCCACTGGCGTTGCTGTTTACACCATCCCAAACGTTGCTAAGCACTGACAACAGAAATGTATAGCTTATGAGAAGCTACTCGACCATTGTACACCATTCTTTTTATCTCCCTAAACTCATTAGTTGTGTTACCTGGACTACTGGCAGCACTTTGGAACTCACGAGTGACTCTGTCCGCTCATTCCATACGGTTTTTATAACCACCTTCCACAATGGTCGACGGCTCCTGACCGCCAGTGCATGAAGTCTACCTGGTCTTGGTTTATCTGTGGCTGTTTCTTCACGTTTCAACTTCACAGTCATATCATCGACAGCTGATCTGGGCAGATTAGGAAGGGTTGAAATGTTCCTGATGAATCTGTTAGTCACGTGACATGCAATGACTAATGTACGTTCAAAGGCATTGAGCTCTCCTGAGAGACCCATTCTGCAATTACTGCTGCTCTGCTTACAACAAAATATTCCCTGCTTCCTTTTATACTGGCAGGTACTCCTATCGTCACATCTAGTGTTCCGTATTACAGAGAGATATCCGGAGACTTTTGATAAGATAGTGTACAAAGAGCAATAACACGACACTGACAAACCTTGAAGTTTCAAAGAGTTTGACAAAGTCCGCAACCAGTTACAGAATGCGTTGACTACTTAAATTATTATTTTTTATTATTTAAATAATGTAAGTAGTCAACAAAATTCGTGAATGGTTGCGGTATTTGTTAAGCCGTTTTGTATTTTTGAAACGACCACTGCCGATTAACATTCAATATGCATAAAAAGTTCTCGGTTTACTTGCCGCGTCAAATTTGGATAAAGTCCCAAGCTTTCGATGAATACCTCCGTCATCTTCGTCAGGGGTAAAATCCAGTTTTACTCCTGACGAAGATGACGGAGGTAGTCATCGAAAGCTTGGGATTTTATCCAAATTTGACGCGGCAAGTAAACCGAGAACTTTTTGTGCAAGGACTCCGTACTAACATTCAATATGCCTTTAAAGTTTGAGGAAATGTACAACGTATCTTGAGGAACAAATTGTGGATAAGAAACACTGTCGGAAACGTCACCCAGTGGCGCTACAGAGTCCCAACGCCTACCGTTAGTCCACTCATTCGCCAACCAAGTGAGTTTGTACGCCCCAACGCGTTGCCGTGACAGGCGTGCACGTATCGCTGACCACTGACGTCCTGAATGTTGTCAGACCCAATGCAAGTAAACCCACTTGTGGTCCGTCAGCCTACTACTTCACATTAGCTGACGAAAGAATGGCCTAGCGGCAGGCGTTGAACCATGTAACCTCGACGCTCTGTAGAGTCTTCAATGACGTTTCCAGACTTGGGTTCCTATACTCAATTTATTTCTCATGACTCCTCCTAAATCCTTCGAAGTTGGTTGGTTCAAATGGCTCTGAGCACTATGGGACTTAAATTCTGAGGCCATCAGTCCCCTAAAACTTAGAACTACTTAAACCTAACTAACCTAAGAACATCACACACATCCATGCCCGAGGCAGGATTCGAACCTGCGACCGTAGCGGTCGCGCGGTTCCAGGCTGTAGCGCCTAGAACCGCTCGGCCACACCGGCCGGCCCTTCGAAGTTGGTTGTTACCTTTTAGTCGCACACTCTACACGGGGTATTCCACAGTTCCTATTACAGGCTTCTTGGGGTTATAGAGGGAATACAGATTAGATAAGATCCCATCTCCGGAAACGTACCGTTTGAATATAAAAGAAGTTTTAAGATCGGATCACTTTCGTACATCCCCCTTCACGGTACCCACGCAAACTGAAGAGATAGTGCTTTCGTCAATCCCTGTTATAATTATGACATCCTTCCTTGGAGGAAGGACTGTTAGGGGGTACATTCTGCTTCGTGGGGCCAACTGAGGAGCTACTTGCTAGATTAGTATCGGTACAAGGTCAAGAATCGCGATAACAATCTGGAGAGCGGGGTGCTGACCACATGCCCCTCCATACCGCATCCAGTGACGCCATTGATAGAGAATCACACAGCGGTCGGTCGGACTCGATTGACCTTTCTAGGGATAGACCGCGGAACTTTACCATTTTACCTGTATAAGTAACTTTACGTCTGAACCACAAAACCGTTTCGAAATGCAGAAGGACCTGCAGAGGAACGACGATTGATGCAGAGACACATATGAAATTCAACAAAAATAAATGTGGATAAGTAAGAGTACAGAACCAGGATTGACAATAAGTTACTGGATAATGGCATAACCGTAAAATGTCCAGGAGCAAGCGTGTGGTTTGAAGTGGAGCGATCAAATAAAACTAATTGCAGTAAAGAGATGCTGCTGACACATTGGAAGGATTATTTGGAAATATTTCACATGCAACAAAAGGTAGTTTAAGAAATCGCACTTGACCGATTCTTAAATATTGCTTGTCAGTCTGGGAATGTCACAATAGGGAACTGGAAGATATAGACAAGATCCAAAGAAGAGTGGTGCGTTTCATCACAGGTTAGCTTTGTAAGCACGAAAGTGTTCCGGATATATTTATACAATTAAAGTCTTAGGCGCTAAAAGTGAGACTTAGTGTCTCAACGTAGGCTTTCACTAACAAAATTCTAGAGCTTACGCTTCACCACAGGTCCGGCAGAAAAATCAGAGAAATCTGAGTAGATCCGGAATCGTTTTTCCCGAGATAGTCCACAAATGTATAAGGGAAGGCTGGAAAATACAACCGTATTCGAAGTACTCTCCGCCACACGCTGTGTCTTCACTCACAGAGTATGGCTGCGGATGTAATATATACGTGATTAGTTATGAACGTTGTTGGCAATTATCACCATCCGCGTAGCTGGGGACTTCGTCGTCGGTACACTACGCCCTGCTGGAGACGATCCAAGACGTCTCCCCTGCGAAAATCACACACTCTAGAAGCACACTCACCTTCCCCGCGTTTAATCATCCAAGTATTACGAGACGGTTGTAGAACGTCTAACAGTCTTTCTTTTCACGAGCTGCTCACAACATTGTCTAATCTTTTCCCCATATTTGCACAAAATAGGACCGCTTAGCGACGCTGCTTGCTACGCTTGCGAACGCAAGAACTTGCAAATTTAAAAACGCAGCTGGGATAGCGTCAATGGCCGTTCGCATTAGAGCGTCCGCAGCAAAAGGAGAAAGAGCTCGGAGCTGAGTATGTACAGAAGTACGGTCGTACGCAGAAGCGAGGGCAGTCTCTTTTAGTGCGGTCTTCCAAACGAGCGTGGCGCTGCTAGCAATGGTGCAAGCCTGTGACAGTTTACACAGAGGCCGTGTGCACACGGTGGCAGCCTAAAATACACGCTCGCCAGAGCCTCGGTCGCTACTCTATTCCGGCGTCCACTACACCTTCCTAATCAAGTCCACTACGGCTGTGCAACTCTCAACAGTGAAGAAGAAACAGCACATCTCAACAGCGTCAGTGTTGTGACAAACCCTTCAAATACCAAACTAGGAGGGGTAGTTATAACGTTTGATCATTTCCTCGGAAAAAATCACGTTCTTAATGTGTGTGTTTGCAGTGCTGATACAGATTGAAATCATTGCGGCACAGTACCACAGCGGCAGTAATTCGTTTTCAGCAATAACGCTGCAAAAAGCATCCTGAGTAGTAACGTGCACGGCCAATATGCTATCTGACTCATTCGTCTAATGAAAGAATGAGCTTAGAACTACGGTGTTCTTTCCAGTCTCAGGTACTCAAAAACAGGGAGTCCATCACAGACAGAATACATCATTTGGAATACGGCAGAAAGGGAAATAAATGAATAACCATATTTCTATTGTCAGTTTGAGTGAAGTCTGAGAATGTCTCCCCTTGATGAAAGCAACATTACCTGAAGATTCATTTTAACAGGCGTCCCCATCTTTTAACAGCGGCAGGTGGCAAAGGGGATACAACCCTGACCTCGTCTTCGTCAGCCAGAACTTGGTAACTGAGTGTGCGAAAGATGTCCTGGGTCCTATTCCACACTCCCAACATAGACCCATCAAACTCACAGTTACTTCAGCAGTGGTGCCAGTGCGGATTCCATTTCGACGAAGATTTAATTTCAGGAGGGCAAACTGGGAAGGTTTCGCAATTGGAATCGACGAAAAGCTGCAAACTCTAGAACCAACACCCAGCAACTACGATAAGTTCATAGAAATCGTCCAGAATGTATCAAGAAAGTCTATCCCTAGGGGCTGCAGAACGGAGTTTGTACCGGGCCTAACGAAAGACAGCCGTCAACTATACGATGCATATAAGGAAAAGTATGAGGAGAACCCATTCTCTGAAGAAACTCTTGAACTTGCAAATGCACTTACCGACCAGCTATCGAGAAAAAAGAAGAAGAAAAAAAAAAAAAAAGAAAAGAAGAAAGGAAGAAAAGAAAAGAAAAAAGATAAAAAAAAAAAAATTAAGAAGCTAAATAATGACCCTAAGCAGCAAACGGAAGTACCAAGAGTAACAGCCAACCAAATAGTGCACCAACTGGTTCTTAATGGGAAAACGAAGACTCCAGCAAAAACCATCCCAATAAGAAGTGGCGAAAGTGACACGAACTACTACAGCCGTCCATTTACCATCGAAGAGCTAGAGACCGCACTTAAATCTCTGAAACCTGGCAAAGCAGCAGGGCTAGACGACCTTAGGAATGAACAGATCCTTAAATTTGGCGAGTACACGAAAAATTGGCTGCTCCTACTTTTCAATACCTGTATCCGGCTAAACAACATCCCGAAAATCTGGAGAAAGAGCAAGGTCATAGCCATTCCAAAACCCGGCAAACCATTGGACGAGCAAAAAATTTCAGACCGGTAACATTACTTTGCTACTTGTACAAGGTGTTCGAGCGCATGCTGCTGAATCGACTTGTGCCTAATATTGATCATCAGATAATTCCGGAACAGGCGGGGTTTCGCCCTGGGAAAACTTGCACTGGACAGGTCTTGAATCTTACCCAGTTTATAGAGCATGGGTACGAGAACCGTCTAATTACTGAAGCCGTACTTGTCGACCTCTCATCCGCATTCGACACTGTAAATCACAAACTGCTGCTCACTAAAATATACGCTATGACTAATGATTTCGGGCTGATACAAATTATATCAACTCTTCTCAGCAACAGACGGTTCATCGTAAACCTAGGAGGGAAGCGAAGCCGATGGCGTATCCAGAAAAATGGACTACCCAAAGGCAGTATCCTCGCATCCACTCTTTTCAACGTATATGTGAATGATCGACCAGTTGCACCAGGGACTAGGAGCTTTGCTTACGCAGATGATCTTGCAATAGCCGTGCAGGGTCGGAACTTTAACGACACAGAAATTAGCCTTACGAATGCCCTCAGCGGTCTAACGCCATACTACGAAGCCAACTGCCTACGCCCGAATGCAGCAAAAACATTATCCTGCCTATTCCATCTTCGAAACCGAGACGCCAAACATACCCTAAACATCACGTGGAACAACCAACGGGTTGCGTTCAGCAGCGCTCCTTGTTATTTAGGCGTCACCCTTGATCGCACACTTACTTACAGACATCATGTAGACAAGGTCAGGGGCAAACTATCAACAAGAAACAACATTCTGAGTAAGCTCATCTCCACAAAATGGGGTGCCGACCCACATACTTTACGTACGTCGCCACTTGCACTCTGCTACTCGGTTGCTGAATACGCTGCCCCAGTTTGGGAAAGATCAGCGCATGCGAAAAGAGTGGATCCTCTGCTGAACGATGCCTGTCGCGTAATCACGGGATGCCTAAGACCCACCCCGGTTAGCCAACTTTATTTGCTTAGTGGCATAGCTCCACCCAACATCAGACGAGCTATTGCAAGCGAAGCAGAGTGCCTCAAGCAGCTGCGCGACCAGCGCCATCCTCTCTTCGGACAAAACCCTCCACACACGTCTAAAATCAAGACGGAGTTTCCTCACCTCAGTTCAACCGATCGAAACCTCAAAACAAAAGGCCAGATTGTCAAAATGGAAAGCAACACTGCCTACGGGAGACCAGGCACCTCTAATCTCACCCAACGAACAATTGGCCTCTGGAAATGAACTAAAATGGCCATTATGGAGAACCCTCAACCGCCTACGAACTGGGATGGGCAGATGCAACGTAAACATGTGTAAATGGGGATACCGAGACGGGACGGACACGTGCCAGTGCGGACAGACCCAAACAATGGACCACCTCCTGGAATGCAGCAACATGGGGGAAGTGTGCAGGAAAGAAGATCTGGCAAACGCTACGGCAGTGGCAGTTAAATGCGCTGAATTTTGGCGGGACGTGATATGATATATATACTATGTTTGTCTTTATATTGTAATATGACTCCCCATTTTGGGTTTGTTTTACTTATACATATGTGTATTGTATTTGTATTTGTGTGTATATGTAATATGTGGGTTGTCTATGGCTTGGACACGATTAAATAAAAACAAAGTACCATGTCATTCGCAGAGGTTCGCGATTGCGTACCTGCCGTCGTGAAAATCACTGAAGAAGGAGGAAAGACGCTATCAGGGCCCTTCAGTGCTTTATATGGTCTTACCTGTATAGTTTTCATGTGATTATAAGCATGTTTTTAACACTCGTAGTGACCATATAAAATTATCAGAGATCTCATAGCTCTTCAGTGACATTTTGCAACTTCGTCACTTTTCTGATTTCGAGAACGTTCACAGGCAGACATACAGTACTGAAGGATGGTACGTTCAAAATAGTAGAGAGTTAGCAGTTCCTCAAAACTCTCACAATGAAACAGATTCCGGCTTACGCTTACCACGTGGGAGTGCCATCTAGTATCATTGTGAGCGGCCACCCATTGGTATTTGGTCTAGACTGTTTGTACACGTTCCTTTCAGTTTACTTACATTTACAATCAACTAGCATATTCATTCGTCGATCACTAGCTATCTGTGATGTTACTACGGTTTCAGATGACGCAACGGTGTCTATGACAGACCAGTTACTTTTACAAATAACATCGACAGCGAACAATTTTATAATGCTGCTGACATTGTCTTTTTCTGACACAGTACCGATGTACCGATGTTACATGCATTTCTGAAGACAGTCGTCATTCTAGAACTATATAGCAGGTTCCGTGTGTCAAGACATTCTCGGTCTAACACCTAATCGAGTATTCAAAGTATTCCGAAAGCTCATCTCTTGTTTCGGGACATCATAAAAACGAAATCGACTTGTTGCATACATGGGTAAACGGAAGATTACAAAATGAAGTTTTCAACATTCGATCACAGGGTAGTCCTTGGGTTTTGTATGGAGCATACACTGACAGTACTCTATATATGCATAAAAACTTACAGCGTAGTTTTGACTCTACGTTAAACTGAAGGTCATCTATCTAAATGGCTGGATACTCCAGTTCACTGATAGTATCGGTAGTATGGGCATACAATATCAAATACTACCATCGATAATAAAGCAAATCTAGGTTATTAAACGTTTCACATATTTTCAAGTTTACAGAATATCACTGAATCCGAACGCAGTATGACGTATGGTTTGGAAAATCAAATATCCTTTTTGCCGAGCTGTTTGTATCTAGGGTGGAAACTACAGCTGTTTACAACGTATCATAGTGATGTATAGTGATGAACAAAAACATTATGACCACCTGCTTAATAGCTTGTTTGTACGTCTTTAGAACGAAATACATCACTGATCCAGTATATCAGGGATCCGACAGTTTTTTGGTAGTTTGTGGAAGTATGCGGCGTTAGATGTCTACGCGCAGCTCACTAATTCGTGTAAATCCTCAAGCCACTGTATCACGGGTCTGGCTCCGAAATACGACAATTATACTGCTAAAAGTTGACATAGCCATCGGGGAACACATTAAGCATGAAGGGATGCAGGTGATTCGTAGCTGTCAGCGTGTCTTAGATTACTACCATAGTTTCCACGCAAGCGCAAGAGAAAGTCTCCCATAGTATAATACTGCTCCCGCCAGCCTGCGTCAGTGGCACGCTGCACATTTCGAGGCACCGTTCACCTCGATGATGGCGTTTGAGGAGAAGTAGCAAAAAAGTAATTCAGCCGAAGAGCCAACACGTTTCCATTGACTGACGGTCGAATCCGTATGGTCTCGTGCCTACTACAATCGTAACTGACGATATCGTTGGGTCAGCATTTGAACATGCTAGGGGTGGTCTGCTGCGGAACTCCAAGTTCAACGATGTATGATGAACAATGTGCTCCGAAACACTTGTGTGTGCACCAGTACTGTGCTCTTTCTACAAAGAACCTGACGTTCTACAAAGAACCCTACGTTCTGTGAAGAGTCGTAGACGTCCAACCATTTAGCGCCTAGTGGTAGTTTCGCTGTCCTTCTACCTCTTTCCATAGATGCTCACGACAGTAGCACGTGAACATTCAGCCAGGTTCGCTGTTTTCGAGATACTCGTTCACAGATTGTGCTAATTACAATCTGCCCTTCGTCAGAGTTGCTTATCTCAATGGATTTCCCCATTTGCACCTCATATCTTTGCTAGGGTGATCCCCCGTCCATGTCCGCTTACATACTTTTGCTACAGCGTCACGTGACAGCAACGCCCCCAGGAGGCATCCAACGTCGCGGTCGGCAGTGGTCATAGTGTTTTGGCTTATCAGTGCAGGTGAAGTCGAGACGAGCAACTTGATATAGAACACTTGTGGTCCATCAAGCTGGGAAACGGCCTCAAAATGGCTTACAAAAACCATCTAAGCTACAGAGCACGTGTGCCGCGCAAGATTTTGGCTAAAATCGTCCTTAAATATTAAAAACACCTTTTTCTTGCATTTACAAAATATAAAATTGATGTTTGTGTAGATTATACCCCGAAATAGTGTGAATTTTCAAGGTACAAAATTCACAATAAGGTCGTTTTGTTTGTCTCGTCGTCTTTTAACTAAACTACTGTGCTTATAAGGGTCTAGTGTAAATAGAATTATAAAAGTAATTAGTTTTTGCGTAACTTTTACAAAACAGAGCGAGATGATATTGAAAAACTCACGTAGCGCACATGAGCTGTAGGTGAGGTGGCTTTTGTAGGCCAATTTGAGGTCATTTCCTGGCCTGAAAGACTGCAGGGGTCCTGCAGCAAATTGTTAGTTTCGACGTCCCCTACACCACTGTGGTACATTGCAAACAGAGGTCCTACAAATTTATTACACAGGGTGTTTCGAAGTCTTTACGACAGACGTCTAGCGATTATAGATCACGTCATGGACAACATCTTTTGTTAGAGACAAAATGTTCGCTGAAGCTACCCAACGGCAACAGGCGTCTTTTAATAATCGCTGGCCTTACAACATTTCTACCCTTATAAATTGATAAACTGAATTTCAACAAGGAAACCATAAGAATGAGTGTCTCTAAACGGAGGAAAGTATTTTAGTAGGGAATCAAGAACGTCAGTTTTGCTAGGAATATCGTCATCCACGCGGAGCTGATGACTCAATGATAGGCAACACACATTGCGTACAAGTGCCGCAAAGTGCCTATGCCCTGAATCCTCTCAAGGGCTTAATCAGTCTTAAACGACAATTTGGGTCGATGGGAAAGGCAGCGAATTTTTTGCCTCTAACAAAAGTTGTTCTCAGTGGCATGATTTGTCATACCTAAACGTTTGGTGCAAAGACTTTGAAACACCCTGTATATATATCTAATATGTTCACATTTGGTAGCAGAAGGTATTACGTATCAGTATCGCATGACGACTCAGGTGCCGGCCGCTGTGGCCGAGCAGTTCTAGGCGCTTCAGTTTGGAACCGCGCGACCGCTATGGTCGCAGGTTAGAATCCTGCCACGGGCATGGATGTGTGTGATGTCCTTAGGTTAGTTAGGTTTAAGTAGTTCTGAGTTCTAGGGGACTGATAACCTCAGAAGTTAAGTCCCATAGTGCTCAGAGCCATTTGAACCATTTTTTGAGTGTTGCAAACCACATTTTTGTGTATGAATTCCACTTCCTTACCGTTCTTCCAAAGAATATCAGCCTAATCACTGATTTACCTACAACTAGTTTTATGTGGTCGTTCGACCTTTGGTCGTCCCGGACGGATACCCCTGTATATTTTACAGCTGTTCCTGTTATAGCTGATTTATGGCCAGTAATTTGTCTGCTGCTCTGTCCGAGACGCTTTTCAACTCGGCCATAGGTGTTATCATTTTCGTTACACAGCAGTTCCAGTTGCATGGTTCAAAATGGTTCAAATGGCTCTGAGCACTATGGGTCTTAACATCTATGGTCATCAGTCCCCTAGAACTTAGAGCTACTTAAACCTAACTAACCTAAGGACATCACACACATCCATGCCCGAAGCAGGATTCGAATCTGCGACCGTAGCGGTCACGCGGTTCCAGACTGAAGCGCCTAGAACCGCTCGGCCACACTAGCCGGCACTAGCCGGCTCCAGTTGCATGAAAACGTATTTATTTTAACTTCCAGATTCGGCTCGTTCGGCGGTATCGAGCGATAACGTTGTCTGTTTATAGAATCCGGTGCGGATAATCTCTGTCCGAGAGGAGGAGCACAAAGCAACAAACAATTTGCGGGGACAGGCAGGAAGGGGCTTTCTTGGTAAAGCTTTACCTCCTTAGTTACACCTTTACCACTTTATAATATTCTAGAGGCCGAAACCGCCCGTGGAAGAAAATTGATTTCGTGCAACTCAGCTGGACCTGAAACTTAGCCAAAATAATTGGTCTACCCACCTGTTTATGTGTAACACGTTAAATTTATTTACGTTAAGGGTCACCTGCCAGTGCTTGCACCAAGCAAAAAGTTTCCCTTAATATCGCTACGGTTTTATGGCGCTGCAACTGGCTCATATGAAACATTATCAAGCTCCTACAGCCTCTGTAAGCTTCCGACATTACTGACAATGTCATATTTATCGGCAACACAAACGGCTCTCTAACACTCCCTTCGAGTGATCCAGGGGTCGCTTTTACATCTAACGATCTGCCCCATTAGAAAAAGACGTGCCGAGTTCTGTATGCTAGGAAGTCTGGATCCCGTCTAGTTGGTGGTCTTTATCTTCCATTCGAGCACAGAGCAACTGTTCAGCACACGGTTATGATAAAAAGATTAGCACTTTCACCATTTGCACGCGAGCTTGCGGCATCATTTCATATTGGGAATTTTGCCGCTCGGGCGGAATAGCGGATACGAGAGGCACGATTGCAGCGCGAGCCGGCGGGCTAGAGACTGGCGCGGTGGGCCGTGCGGCAGCCAAGCCGGAACTGCGCCGCCAAGGCCGGCCGCCGCCTCAGCGCGATCAACGGGCCGCCGCCTGCCGACGGCCCGCAAATATTTGATAACACACAGCCGCACTGCTCAGCTGCTCCTGCATACACCTGGGACAACGCACTCCCGGCCCAGTTGCTGGTTCTGCTTAACGCCGAGATGGCTCTCGTTTCAGGGGCTCAAGTGGCATGTGCCCCCCCCCCCCCCTCTCTCCCAGTGTTATTCGCTACGTACGCGCAGGAACTAACGCACCGTAGGCAATCTGTTACTCATTTCAGAGTAAGACCGCTCGTCTGAAACGCACTCCGCGAAAAACGTTACGCCCCCCTCATAGTAACGGAAATATGATGCTCTTTTCAAATTGCGTTCAAAGTTCAACTTGCAGCCGATCATAATATCAAAGCGCCTTAAGGCAGCGTTTACGGAAAAAATCTGTAGACACAGGCGAACGCGCGTTGACAAGCGGTTAGTAAGACGGATGGCGTCCATGTGGTGATCAATTGCCTTCGCTTTTCCGTCGTGACCAGGCATACTTTCTGCATGTTTCTGTTATTTTTCATTGCCGGACATTGAGAAAAATTACTGAAATCGAGGACAGCAATATTGACATCGAGTTACTAAGTGACGGACTAAAAATAGGTTAGTATTATGAATAAAGAGCTTGAATTGTATAAAAATAAAAATTTGATACAGCGAGCTTGAGAAGAATTAATTTCAGTCTTCTGTCAGGAAAATGAGTAGAGCACAACAGAAAAATATACGTAAGAAAAACTTTAATGTCAACAAGTACACTTTCAAATGGTTCAAATGGCTCTGAGCACTATGGGACTTAACTTCTGAGGTCATCAGTCCCCTAGAACTTAGAACTACTAAGACTTAACTAACCTAAGGACATCACACACATCCACGCCCGAGGCAGGATTCGAACCTGCGATCGTAGTGGTCACGCGGTTCCAGACTGTAGCGCCTAGAACCATTCGGCCACTCCGGCCAGCGGTACACTTTCGTTCATATTATACTAACTGCAGTTCAAGTCTACTTTCGCTAAAAAAATAGTTGATAAATTAAGCCCATAGGTCATCCATTATGAGCAGGATTTATGCTTGTGAGATTTCCTTCTAATTTGTCTTTATTTAAATCCGTAGCCGTGCGGAGTGGCCGCGCGGTTAGAGGCACCATGTCACTGACTGCACGGCCTCTCCCGCCGGAGGTTCGAGTCCTCCCTCGGGCATGGGTGTGTGTGTTCTTCTTAGCATAGGTTAGTTTACGTTAGTTTAAGTAGTGTGTAGGTCTATGGACCGATGACCTTTGCAGTTTGGTCCCTTATGAGCTCACACACTTTTTTTTTAAAATCCATCTCTCATTCGAACACAGTTGTCAAGCACTGTAATCGTTTTTACAACGTTTTCGGCATAATTCACACTGACATCTGATGGGCGATGAAGTATTACTAACTTATTACTGTACCAAAAGTACACTCAGCCGGTAGTCAAATACCTTATTTTCATAAGCCATCTTCTTTCCCCCGTGGGGGTCTCAGCAAATTTTCCGTCAGCCTACACGCTTCATCATCTATCATCACTTAAGGAAGTACCATGTCGTTGTTTTCTGTTAAAGGTCTCTGTTTCGGTGAATCCAAAGACTTCAAAGCCGCGCGGTCTGAGGGCGCCTCGCCACGGTTCGCGCGGATCACCCCGCCGGAGGTTCGAGTCCTCCCTCGACCATGGGTGTGTGTGTTGTTCTTAGCGCAAATTAATTTAAGTTATATTAAGTAGTGTGTAAGCCTAGGGACCGATGACCTCAGCAGTTTGGTCTCATAGGAACTTACCACAAAGAAAAAAGATTTCAAAAATGGTTCAAATGGCTCTGAGCACTATGGGACTTAACTTCTGAGGTCATCAGTCCCCTAGAACTTAGAACTACTTAAACATAACTAACCTAAAGACAGCACACACATCTATGCCCGAGGCAGGATTCGAACCTGGCAGCTTAAACGCACTTGCATATTTATCTACCATTTTTCTAGTAAACACATGGGCAAAAGAAAAAGAAAAGAAAATCGCAAACATTTGTTCTACAATACAAGACATTATAACACCGCGCGTCGATATTTTTAAACATATAAAGCGCCTCACATCAATATCATATTCAATATTAGAGATTTGTTGTACGTACCTATGAAAAGTAATTGGTCCTCCTTTCACGTACTTCTCTTTACATCCGTAGCAACAAGAACACTGCACCATGGCTGTTATTACTACTAAAACGTGTAGAAACGTACGTAAAAACAGGTGAATGCGTGTAAGATTAAAGTTTCGCTGTTACCACAAATTGGAGATAAGCAGCGACTTCCCATTACCACCTGACTAGTCCCATTTGATGGTGAGAACATGTGCAGTACGCTATGTTCAATCCATAGGTGCACTATGTAATCCAAAGTATCCGGACACCCCCCAAAACATACGTTTTTCATGTTAGGTGCATTGCGCTACCACCTACTGCCAGATACTCCATATCAGCGAACTCAGTAGTCATTAGACATCGTGAGAGAGCAGAATGGGGCGCTCCGCGGAACTCACGGACTTCGTCGAACGTGGTCAGGAGAATGGGTGTCACTTGTGTCATACGTCTGTAAGCGAGCTCTCCACACTCCCAAACATCCCTAGGTCCACTGTTTCCGATTAGTGAATTGGAAACGTGAAGGGACACGAACAGCTCAAAAGCGTACAGGCCGATCTCGTCTGTTGACTGGCAGAGAGCACCGACAGCTGATTAGGGTCCTAATGTGTAATACACAGACATCTATCCAGACATCACACAGGAGTTCCAAACTGAATCAGGATACACTGCAAGTACTATGACAGTTATGCGGGAGGTGAGAAATCTTGGATTTCATGGTCGAGCGGCTGCTCATAAGCCACACATCACGCCGGTAAATGGCAAACGACGCCTCACTTGGTGTAAGGAGCGTAAAAAATGTTCAAATGTGTGTGAAATCTTATGAGATTTAACTGCTAAGGTCATCAGTCCCTAAGCCTACACACTACTTAACCTAAATTATCCTAAGGACAAACACACACACCCATGCCCGACGGAGGACTCAAACCTCCGCCGGGACCAGCCGCACAGTCCATGACTGCAGCGCTTCAGACCGCTCGGCTAATCCCGTGCGGCCCTCCTATCTGTATCCATCTCCACCTTCCCCCTCTGTGCGGATCGATTTCTTACTCCCCACTTCTCTCTCCATTTTATTATCCTCACCCCCACAGGAGCTTGCTGGTTCTTACCCTCACATAATTTCTTTCCAGATAGTATGCGATATGTGTACACACTTACGTTAAAATCGAGCCAGTGCTTTATGAGGAACTTTCTACCTCTAGCTTTGCCCACGTACGCACAATGACACATATTTCACATATATGTTGTACAATGATTTATTTGTGTAGGTACATTCAGAGATAATTATGAATACTGTCTGAAAAATGTGTTGCTGATATAGTTAGTAGTAAAGAAGTAGTGAATTAAAGGTCAAACTTGATGTGGCAGTATTACTGCATGAACAGCGAAAACGTAGTAAGCGATAGACGTTTTTCCATTCGAAGGCTTTTGACACCGTACCTCACAAGCGGCTTGTAATCAAATTGCGTGCTTGTGAAATATCGTCTCAATTATGCAACTGGATTCGTGATTTTCTGTCAGGGAGCTCAAAGTTAGTAATAACTCAAGGAAGGTCATCAAATAAAACAGGAGCGCTTTCTGGCGTTCCCCAGGGTAGTGGTCAAAAATTGGTTCAAATGGGTCTGGGCACTATGGGACTTAACTTCTGAGGTCATCAGTCCCCTAGAACTTAGAACTACTTAAACCTAACTAACCTAAGGACATCACACACATCCATGCCCGAGCCAGGATTCGAACCTGCGACCCTAGCGGTCGCGCGGTTCCAGAATGTAGCGCCTAGAACCGCTCGGCCACTCCGGCCGGCCAGGGTAGTGTTATAGGCCCCCTGCTATTTCTAGGTTACATAAACGATTTAGGTGACAATCTGACCAGCCGTCTTAGATTGTTTTCAGATGATGCTGTCGTTCATCTTCTAGAAAAGTCATCAGAAGATCAAAACTAATTTCAAAACGATTTAGATAAAATATCTCTATGATGCAAAAATTGGTATTTGACCCTAAGTAATGAAAAGTATGAAGTCATCCACATGAGTTCTAAAAATAATCCCTTAAACATCGGTTACACGATAAATCAGTCAAATCTAAAGGCAATAAATCCAACTAAATACCTAGGAACGACAGTTACGAACAACTTAAACTGGAAAGAACACACAGAAAATGTTATGGGGAAGGCGAACCGAAGACTGTGTTTTATTTGCAGAACACTTTGAAGATGCAACAGAGTTACTAAAGAGACTGCCTTCACTACGCTTTTCCGTTCTCTTTTGGAGTTCTGCTGCACGGTGTGGGATTGTTATCAGATAGGATTCACGGAGTACATGGGGAAAATTCAAAGAAGGGCAGTACGTTTTGTATCATCGATAAATAGGGGAGAGAGTGCCAGGTACATGACACAACATCTGAGGTGGAAATCATTTAAACAAAGCCGTTTTTCGTTGCAGTGGTGTCTTCTCACGAAATTTCAATCTCCAACTTTCTCCTTCGAATGAGAAAATATTTTGTTGACGACGGCCTACTTCGGGAGAAACGATAATCATATGAAAATAAGGGAAATCAAAACTCGCACGGAAAGATATAGATAGTTTTTGCCGCGCGTTTTTCGAGAGTGAAACGGTAGAGAATTAGTATGAAGGGGGTTAGATGAACCCTCTGAAAGGCGCTTAACTGTAATTCGCAGAGCAGCCAGGTAGATATAGATGTAAGTTCTCTCATTCTCTAACACTGGATGAACTTAGTCTCGCTATTTTCGCGGCGTGAGCTACACAACATTTTCTATGTGTTCCTTCCAATTTAAGTTGTACGTAATTGTGTCTTATCGCAATTGTGCCTTATAGAATATAAAAATTAAAAGAACACAAGAAGTAGACATAGCGCATACGTACGCGTTTCACCGGTGTTCCCTCGGACGACTCTCGCGAATGGTGTAGGTGTGGCGGTTGAGGGAAGAGGAGACTGCCACGCAGCATTCAGATTTGAGAGAACGGGGGAGTGATTGACAGAACGGGTGGCGGCGCCGCTGGCGTCCGTAGCGTGTAGTGGCCGCTCGTTACGCTGGCCGCTCTCAGCCATTCCTCATTACCGCTCCCACAAACGCGTGGGAAACATTCCACGTCGCCCTGATATGTTCATTTGCAAGCCGCAGCACACACGAACGGCCATCGCGTGAAATTCGTCTGTGTCCGGGACGCCGCATTCCTTCGCGTCATAAAGTTCAATTATTTTAAATACATCGCGGGATACCGGCATTTCCACCGCTGCCCCCGCGAGGTACAACAGCGTTCTCACAGCAGTCGACCAAAAAAAAGTTGAAACTGGAGTCGGAACGAGTTGTAACATGTGGTTCTGTAACTAGGGGGCGCTCCCATCAAGTCCGGCGAGGCGCCTCAGGAGTGTTATGCGATCTTAGCGCTACGTGAAATCCCTTGCATCGCGTCACGAACGATAGATGACAGCGTAATAATTCTGCAACGTTTCATTAACATACTAATAGACTAACACAAATATTTCATCACTTTTACAGGCCGACGACCTCAGTCGGAGAAAATAGTATCAATATGATGCCATGGCTTCCCTAAAACGGGTTTTTACAAAATTACATCACCTGCAAAACATAATGTTTTTCTTGGCCGATAAGTGTACGGGTAGACAATAAAGACATCACTAAGCCTTTATTTCTGTAAAAAATCCCCTAAACCTTTGTTTGGGTTTCTATTTTAGTCTTAAAACCGCAACATGTGCGTCTATTCTGTTGTATTTGCGTGTGTGTAAAATCTTACGGGACTTAACTGCTAAGGACATCACTCCTTAAGCTTACACACTACTTAACCTAAATTATCCTAAGGACAAACACACACACCCATGCCCGAGGGAGGACTCGAACCTCCGCCGGGACCAGCCGCGCAATCCATGACTGCAGCGCCTGAGACCGCTCGGCTAATCCCGCGCGGCTTGTTGTAATTAATCATTTGTAGTTGCATTATTTAAAGTTGCTGTTATGCACTTTATGATTTGACAAAATCTCATCTACATAGTAGTCGGGAACAGTACTACATGTTTCTGCTATCAAAACCTGGTTATTGGTGCTGTATTTTTTATTTTTTTATTTTTTCGAGAGTGACATCATTGAACGCTATAGGCGTTGCCGCACGTTGCTGCGGCGATGGTGGTGGTTTGCAGCGAAACAAGGTTCTTAAGGTACAGTCATTGCACTGTAAAGAGTGTAAAATTGGCAGTGCCATAAGAAAGCGTAGTGGAACTTCTAATACTCTCAGCATTCATAAACGATTTATAAGGAGCACTGTCCGATTGTTCGCTGACGATGGTGTTGCCTACAGGAAAGATTCGTCATTGGATGACTGAAAGAAGAGAAAGGAACGTAGATTAGGGTTTAATGTCCCGTCGATATCGAGTTTATGAGAGACGGAGCCTCTGGGTGTTTCTAGGATCGGGAAGAAAATCGGCCGTGCCGTTTCAAAGGAACCATCCCGACATGTGCCTGGAGCGATTTAAGGGAATCACCGAAAACGTAAATCTGAATGGTCGGACACGTATATGAACTGTCGTTCTCTCGAATGTGAGACCAGTGTGCTAATGTCCCACCTCGTTTGGTGGAGGGCCGAAAGAAATGCGGAAAGAATTGGGCAACATTTCCGTTTGGTGTAATGGAAATCAGCTGTCTGTAAATGTGGATAAATGCAACATAACTCCCATAACAGTCAGAAAAATCCCCATTCAAAATTATAAGATTAGAGGCCATTTAAATATTGAAGTATAGTACTAACATGCGATATGAAAGTGGCGAACACTTAGAGTCACCATTAGCGAAGGGGAATTGGAAGGTAGATTGCATACGTGAAAATGGGCTGAATGATATTTGCGCGCACACACAAAACTCAGTGAAATTTACGCCCAGTATTCGTGTACACTACCTGATCATTAAGCCACGGTCTACCTGCACTTCGAAAGTCCTGTTTCATACTAGTGCATAACCGCTTGAATAATCGCTCTTAGAACGATTTTAATTTTCGTAGTGTTCAGCTCGTGCGCCTTGTATGCCTGTCTGGTTATACGTTCGATATGGAAGTGTCAAATGGTTCAAATGGCTCTGAGCACTATGAGACTTAACATCTATGATCATCAGTCCCCTAGAACTTAGAACTACTTAAACCTAACTAACCTAAGGACATCACACAACACCCAGTCATCACGAGGCAGAGAAAATCCCTGACCCCGCCGGGAATCGAACTCGGGAACCCGGGCGTGGGAAGCGAGAACGCTACCGCACGACCACGAGCTGCGGACATGGAAGTGTCAACGACCATCTGTGCTAAGCTAAGTGGCTACTATGAAGTTCACTTGTATGTCGTAAAGAGAAAAAATAGGGCGGGGCTGTGATTTAATGCTGTTCAAAGCAGAAATCAACGTAATGCCGAGGATTGCTTAACACGAAAGACTTAGTTTAAACGAGCATTATTCCGGAGCTCCGGATAACACTCCCTAAGAAGTTCACCCCCCCCCCCCCCATGAACCATGGACCTTGCCGTTGATGGGGAGGCTTGCGTGCCTCAGCGATACAGATAGCCGTACCGTAGGTGCAACCACAACGGAGGGGTATCTGTTGAGAGGCCAGACAAACGTGTGGTTCCTGAAGAGGGGCAGCAGCCTTTTCAGTAGTTGCAAGGGCAACAGTCTGGATGATTGACTGATCTGGCCTTGTAACAATAACCAAAACGGCCTTGCTGTGCTGGTACTGCGAACGGCTGAAAGCAAGGGGAAACTACAGCCGTAATTTTTCCCGAGGGCATGCAGCTTTACTGTATGATTACATGATGATGGCGTCCTCTTGGGTAAAATATTCCGGAGGTAAAATAGTCCCCCATTCGGATCTCCGGGCGGGGACTACTCAAGAGGATGTCGTTATCAGGAGAAAGAAAACTGGCGTTCTACGGATCGGAGCGTGGAATGTCAGATCCCTTAATCGGGCAGGTAGGTTAGAAAATTTAAAAAGGGAAATGGATAGGTTGAAGTTAGATATAGTGGGAATTAGTGAAGTTCGGTGGCAGGAGGAACAAGACTTCTGGTCAGGTGACTACAGGGTTATAAACACAAAATCAAATAGGGGTAATGCAGGAGTAGGTTTAATAACGAATAGGAAAATAGGAATGCGGGTAAGCTACTACAACCAGCATAGTGAACGCATTATTGTGGCCAAGATAGATACGAAGCCCACACCTACTACAATAGTACAAGTTTATATGCCAACTAGCTCTGCAGATGACGAAGAAATTGAAGAAATGTATGATGAAATGAAAGAAATTATTCAGACTGTGAAGGGAGACGAAAAATTAATAGTCATGGGTGACTGGAATTCGAGTGTAGGAAAAGGGAGAGAAGGAAACATAGTGGGTGAATATGGATTGGGGGACAGAAATGAAAGAGGAAGCCGCCTGGTAGAATTTTGCACAGAGCACAACATAATCATAACTAACACTTGGTTTAAGAATCATGAAAGAAGGTTGTATACATGGAAGAACCCTGGAGATACTAAAAGGTATCAGATAGATTATATAATGGTAAGACAGAGATTTAGGAACCAGGTTTTAAATTGTAAGACATTTCCAGGGGCAGATGTGGACTCTGACCACAATCTATTGGTTATGACCTGTAGATTAAAACTGAAGAAACTGCAAAAAGGTGGGAATTTAAGGAGATGGGACCTGGATAAACTAAAAGAACCAGAGGTTGTACAGAGATTCAGGGAGAACATAAGGGAGCAATTGACAGGAATGGGGGAAATAAATACAGTAGAAGAAGAATGGGTAGCTTTGAGGGATGAAGTAGTGAAGGCAGCAGAGGATCAATTAGGTAAAAAGACGAGGGCTAGTAGAAATCCTTGGGTAACAGAAGAAATATTGAATTTAATTGATGAAAGGAGAAAATATAAAAATGCAGTAAGTGCAACAGGCAAAAAGGAATACAAACGTCTCAAAAATGAGATCGACAGGAAGTGCAAAATTGCTAAGCAGGGATGGCTAGAGAACAAATGTAAGGATGTAGAGGCCTATCTCACTAGGGGTAAGATAGATACCGCCTACAGGAAAATTAAAGAGACCTTTGGAGATAAGAGAACGACTTGTATGAATATCAAGAGCTCAGATGGAAACCCAGTTCTAAGCAAAGAAGGGAAAGCAGAAAGGTGGAAGGAGTATATAGAGGGTCTATACAAGGGCGATGTACTTGAGGACAATATTATGGAAATGGAAGAGGATGTAGATGAAGATGAAATGGGAGATACGATACTGCGCGAAGAGTTTGACAGAGCACTGAAAGACCTGAGTCGAAACAAGGCCCCCGGAGTAGACAATATTCCATTGGAACTACTGACGGCCGTGGGAGAGCCAGTCCTGACAAAACTCTACCATCTGGTGAGCAAGATGTATGAAACAGGCGAAATACCCTCAGACTTCAAGAAGAATATAATAATTCCAATCCCAAAGAAAGCAGGTGTTGACAGATGTGAAAATTACCGAACTATCAGCTTAATAAGTCACAGCTGCAAAATACTAACACGAATTCTTTACAGACGAATGGAAAAACTAGTAGAAGCCAACCTCGGGGAAGATCAGTTTGGATTCCGTAGAAACACTGGAACACGTGAGGCAATACTGACCTTACGACTTATCTTAGAAGAAAGATTTAGGAAAGGCAAACCTACGTTTCTAGCATTTGTAGACTTAGAGAAAGCTTTTGACAATGTTGACTGGAATACTCTCTTTCAAATTCTAAAGGTGTCCGGGGTAAAATACAGGGAGCGAAAGGCTATTTACAATTTTTACAGAAACCAGATGGCAGTTATAAGAGTCGAGGGACATGAAAGGGAAGCAGTGGTTGGGAAGGGAGTAAGACAGGGTTGTAGCCTCTCCCCGATGTTGTTCAATCTGTATATTGAGCAAGCAGTAAAGGAAACAAAAGAAAAATTCGGAGTAGGTATTAAAATTCATGGAGAAGAAATAAAAACTTTGAGGTTCGCCGATGACATTGTAATTCTGTCAGAGACAGCAAAGGACTTGGAAGAGCAGTTGAATGGAATGGACAATTTCTTGAAAGGAGGATATAAGATGAACATCAACAAAAGCAAAACAAGGATAATGGAATGTAGTATAATTAAGTCGGGTGATGCTGAGGGAATTAGATTAGGAAATGAGGCACTTAAAGTAGTAAAGGAGTTTTGCTATTTGGGGAGCAAAATAACTGATGATGGTCGAAGTAGAGAGGATATAAAATGTAGGCTGGCAATGGCAAGGAAAGCGTTTCTGCAGAAGAGAAATTTGTTAACATCCAGTATTGATTTAAGCGTCAGGAATTCATTTCTGAAAGTATTCGTATGGAGTGTAGCCATGTATGGAAGTGAAACATGGACGATAAATAGTTTGGACAAGAAGAGAATAGAAACTTTCGAAATGTGGTGCTACAGAAGAATGCTGAAGATTAGATGGGTAGATCACATAACTAATGAAGAAGTATTGAATAGGATTGGGGAGAAGAGAAGTTTGTGGCACAACTTGACCAGAAGAAGGGATCGGTTGGTAGGACATGTTCTGAGGCATCAAGGGATTACCAATTTAGTATTGGAGGGCAGCGTGGAGGGTAAAAATCGGAGAGGGAGACCAAGAGATGAATACACTAAGCAGATTCAGAAGGATGTAGGTTGCAGTAGAACCAGTCTCAGGACTGAAGACCACAACAACAACAAGAAGTTCACTTGTAAAAAACCATCCAACAAGCAGGATCACATAAAATATTTCTTTATTTAAGACAACCTGTTTCAACAGGCTATTCTGTCATATTCAGGTCTTAAAATCTGCGAAAATTCAGTCTGATTCAGTTATTGCATCAGACAAAAAATAAAATAAATTATGATCACTTCCAACTGCAAAACTTTTGGCATTACGCTTTTTATTCGAGCATATTGAGTTCTTTTCGTCATTAGTTATTATAAATTAACCATGTAGGGGTGCCCGGCTCATCAAACTACCGAGAAAGTTGCGGAGTTCAATCAGGAGGTTTAGTGGACCTTTCCTGTTTACAGTACATCGACAGATTTTTTGGAAGAGTTCTGGGAAAGTGCAGTGCGTCTGCGAAGGCAATCGCATGTACTAATTCGGCCAACTCTCGAGTACTGACAGGAGTCCTTATCAAGTACGTATGACAGAAGACATCGTACGAAATCAGTGACATGCAGCTAGGGTCGTCATAAGCAAAATAGTGCATATAAAAGTAGAACAGAGATATCCAGAAACTGAAATGGGAGTCTTTGGAAGAAATGCGTCGTTGTTCTCGCGAAACCATCTTGTGTAAACCTAGAGAATAAGTATCCGACGAAGAATGTCCGATTATTCTGCTGCAGTCATTGCACATACCGTGCAAGGCTCGTGAAAATGAAATGAAGGAGAGTATGGTACTTACAGATACATATAGACAGTCGTTTTTCCCTCGCTCAATAGCGAATGGACGAGGACGGAACACGGTTAACACTGTTAGGGACTGCCCTCCGACACGCACTATATAGCGTCTTGCAGAGTGTACATGTAGATTTAGATGCAATAACGGTGCCATCTGAGAAGCTCGCTACCTGTACAATCTCGGAAACGGGCTACCTGTACAATCTCGGAAACGGAGTGCGTTACACATCCTTATCCTGGACGTAACGAAGTGCGTTGATATTTAACATTTCGAGCCCAGTACAATATCTGAGGATATCCTAGCTGAATGACACACAGAAAAAATTGTTGGATAATAGCACATATCAACATACGAAGCAATGACATAGATGCAGACCAGCTTGCGAAGACAGCCATTTAGGATGGCAAAGAGAAACAGGAAATAGCACCGTCGGGAGTTTTCATCTTCGAGATAAGACATCTCATTAGGAATGAATGTGACAAAGGGTGGAGAGTCTCGTAGGAGAAGGAGGAAGACACTGCAGTATTTTAACACCAATATTACCAAAATGACCTCGGTAGGGTTCAGCTGCATACGGAAGTTCTCAGTCATTATATCCCGCTGATGTTCAATCACTGTCGATTCAAGTAACACCTTCATTGTATCAGCATCATATCGTCTACTCTGAGTGACTGTGAAGAAGTCGAGAACCTCAATCGCATTTTCTTTCCCTGCATATACCGGAAAGATCAGTCACTAGTGTTACAAAAATACAGTAGGCATCTCAAACATCAATTACCAATCTCAATTCCTTTACCGTTATCAAAAGACATTTTAGTATATAAGACATTATATATGTTCTTAGTCGAAGCAAAGTAACTATACACAATCTGAAAAAGTGTATGGGCACCTATTAGTATACATTAATACGGGATATGTCTGCATTTGTCTTTATGAAGGCTTCAGCTCTGCTGAGGACACTATCAGTGAGGTGGCTCAATGTGTGTGGAGCACTGACACCACATCCATACACAAGAGCCGAAATCGGAGAAGATGGTGACGTTGGACGCTGGGATCTGGAGCCAAGTCGACGTTGTAACTCACCCCAGAGGTGTTCCACTGGTCTCCCGTTGGGACTCTAGGTAGACCAGTCCATTTCAAGAATGTTATTTCCAACAAACCGTGGCCTCACAGATGCTCTTTATGGCAGATACACTGTTGTTTTGATACAAATAATCATTGTCTCCGAACCATTCATCTGCTGTACGCAGTACACAATGCTGCAAAATGTGCTTCCGAATTTAGCATTTCCTTAATCACAATAAGGGCACCACATTCTAATTACGAAAAACATTTACCCTTACCGTACCACCAACCCATGATGACGAGTAACGTTCCCCAGGCATTCGCCAAGCCCAAACATTTCCATGGGAGTGCCACAGGGTATAGCGTGATTCATTACCCCAAATCACTCTTTTACAGTCATCCACAGTCCTGTGGCGTCGCTCTTTACACCTCTTCAAGAGTCGCTGAACATCGACTGCAAAAATGTGTGAGTTTTAAGGAGCTGCTCGATCACTGTACCCCATTCATTTTAACTCCTAGCGCAGAGTCATTGTGCTGGATGGACCGCTGGTAGCACTCTGGAAGTCAGGAGTAATTCCTTTCACTGATTTCTCCGATTTTTACACAACCCTCCGCAATGCTCGATGGTCCCTGTCCGTCAGTACATGACGTCTGCCTGGTCTTTGTTTGGTGTGGCTGTTCCTTCACGTTTCCCTTCACAGACACATCACCAACAGCACACTTCGGTAGTTTTAGAAGTGCTGAAATGTCCCTGATGGATTTGTTAGTCAGGTGGCATCAGACGACTTGTTCACTTTCGAAATCACTCAGCTCTCCTGAACGACCCATCTGCTGTTACTTGTTCTCTAATGTCTAAACAGTACCCCCGCCTCCTTTTATACTGTCGCTTCCGCTTCTCGTGACATCTAGCGTTCAGTTCCATATTACACAGGGGTGTCAGGACACTTTTGATCAGATGGTGTGTAAAAGACATTCATAAAATTCAAAGAAACTACATATATCAAAAAAAGTTTTGCATCACACCGGTTCCCAGAATTCCTGAAGATACACGTTTAGTGTGGATATTGTATCACATACACAGTCTCTTTGACTATTCAGAGATGTAACTAAACCCGCCCAAAGATGTAGACAACCATGCATGAGCAGCGCCTATTAGACGGAGTGGGTCCGACAGCCGCACAGTTCCAGTCATTTCACCAGGAAGGAGGTACGCGGCTCGTGTTGTTTGTAGTTCAACCATGCCTAGACGGTCAATACCGCGGTTAGATCGCGTCCGCATTGTTACTTTGTGCCAATATGGCTTCTGAACAAGGGAAGTGCCCAGTCGTCTCAGAGTGAACCAAAGCGATGTTGTTCGGACATATAGCAGATACAGAGAGACCGGAACTGTCGATGACATGCCTCGCTCAGGCCGTCCAAGGACTACTACTGCTGTGTATGACCGCTAACTACAGATTATGGCTCAGAGGAACCGTGACAGCAACGCCACCAAGTTGAATAATGCTTTTCCTGCAGCTACAAGTGTCGTGTTACGACTCGAACTGTGCGCAGAAGGCAGCATGATGCCCAACTTCACTCCCGACGTCCATAGCGAGGTCCATCTTTGCAACCACGACACCATGCAGATGGGCCCAACAACATGCCGAGTGGACCGCTCAGGGTTGGCATCACATTCTCTTCACTGATGAGTGTCGAATATGCCTTCAACCAGACAATCGTCGGAGACTGTTTGGAGGCACCCGGTCAGGCTGAACTCCTTAGACACACTGTCCAGCGAGTGCAGCGAGGTGGAGGTTCCCTGCAGTTTTGGAGTGGCATTATGTGGGACCAACGTACGCCGCTGGTGATCATGGAAGGCGCCGTAACGGCTGTACGATACGTGGATTCCATCCTCCGACCGATAGTGCAACCATATCGGCAGCATATTGGCGAGGCATTCGTCTTCATGGACGAAAATTCTCACCCCCATCGTGAAAATCTTGAGAATGATTTCCTTCAGGATAACGACATCGCTCGACTGGAGTGGCCAGCATGTTCTCCACACACGAACCCTATCTAGCATGCCTGGGATAGATTGAAAAGGGCTGTTAGTGGACCACGTGACCCACTAACCACTCTGAGGGATCTACGCCGAATCGCCGTTGAGGAGTGGGACAATCTGGACCAACAGTACGTTGATGAACTTATGGAACAGTCACGCATCAATGCAAGAGGACGTGCTACTAGGTATTAGAGGTACCGGCATGTACAGCAATCTGGACCACCACTTCTGAAGGTCTCGCTGTATGGTGATACAACATCCAATGTGTGATCTTCATGAGCAATAAAAAGGGCGGAAATGATGTTTATGTTGATCTCTATTCCAATTTTCTGTGCAGATCCCTGAACTCTCGGAACCAAGGTGATGCAAAACTTTTTTTGATGTGTGTATTTTAATCTTGAACTTCGTTAGTTATAGCAGTTTCTACATTTTTATATTAACTGTCGATTTAATAGTAATCGACTTACCTTTAATGTATCACGTTAATATTTTTTCCTCGTGTCTGTTATGTATGTAGACTACTGAATGGGGCCACAAGAAAGCCAATAAAACCAAAAGCAGAAGGAACTATTACATTCGCTGCTTCCTACCCAAGGCAACAGTTACACCTAAGTAAACTGCTCTTAAATGTAAGTAGGTGTAAACTAATCGGAGATGGGCAGTATTCATGTGACACGAAAACTGGATCGACAGGGTGTAGGCAGTATCGAATTTTGGGAGTTACTCGCAAGTAAGGCACTGTGGCCTCGTCGGCGCGGCTGCCGTTAAGCCGGGAATATGTGAGCGCTGCAGAGCGACACGGGTGGGCGGGGAGGAAATTATACGCTGCGGCGCCAGCAGCCACCTCGCATTACCTCACACTCTTGCGCTCCCCTCGCTCCTCTCCGTCTTTGCCTTCTTCCACGTTTTAACACAGCACGCTCACCTACACTACGTAACCCTTCCCTTTTTTTCTTTTTTCTACTTTGTACTGTAAGACCTGCACATCGGAATAAGAACAAGGAGACGTGAATCGTTCTTAATATCATCAGCTATCAATTTCAGTAGCTACAGCCGGCAGCCGGCGGGTTGCCGGTAAATTTTCAGTTCGCATTCGGCGATCAAAATGCAGCGAGCAAAACGAAGGTGCGCATCCGGTGGCTAAGTGGCCGGTGCTATTGTTTTCAAGTGGCCGACCATTAGGCACAACTGCTCCCGTCCAGTCTCATGCCTCGTCTTATTTCCCAAATGGCTTCGTACAGAAGGTAGCAAAAGAAAAGCGGGATGTGACAAATCTGGTCTTCAGGCGCCATTTCGTTGACACCAGATTGAGTAGCGCTTTGAGGGAAATGAAAAATAGATACAGACAACATGGTATGAAGCTAGATCTTAAAAACACGGAGGTAAACAAGTAGGTTTAATATGAGCTTTGGAAAATGGCTACCTACGCACCGAGACAATTTTGACCACTAGGAATGTGGAATTACCAGTGACATGAGATGCGACGTATAAATGAAGACTGTAAATGGAAAACGTTCTACGTGGCAAGCCCGCCGGTGTGGCCGAGCGGTTCTAGACGCTTCAGTCTGGAACCGCGCGACCGCTACGGTCGCAGGTTCGAATCCTGCCTCGGGCGTGGATGTGTGCGATGTCCTTAGGTTAGTTAGTTTTAAGTAGTTCTAAGTTCTCTGGGACTGATGACCTCCGATGTTAAGTCCCATAATTCTCAGAGCCATTTGAACCATTTTTTTTTTCTACGTGGCACTTTTCCACAAAACTCGTTTTCAGTTTTCCTGTGTTCTCGGTACTCCGTTGCCTTTCCCTAGACTTCATCCAGGCGTCAAACCATGGAAATATTCTCCAACAAGTGTTAGTAGATGGCGCAGTGTCTTTGTGTCAAGCTGTGCTTGCCTCTGGAGTTCGAAAATCTAAAAGTGACTTTTATTGACTACTGTAACACTAGTTAAAAACTTAATGTAGTATTTCTGCACATGGTTTGTCACAAATAAAACGTGGAACAAAACTGTCGAAAACTGACATTTTTAGAGCGGGGAGTGTACAAAATACGAGTGGAATCTTGGAAAGAAGAAAACAGCAACCAGTCATTACAAATACGGCTATTTATTTACGCAATTAACGCCATTGGCGTTTTCGAACCAAAAGATTTATGCCCGGGGTGCTTTTCACGTTTATACACTCAAAAAAACACGACGCACCAAACGGAATTATCCGAATCGGACGGAAATCGATGGATGTGATGTAAATGTACAAGCAAATGATTACAATTTCAGAAAAAAATGATGACTTATTAAAGAGAAAGAGCTTCACTAAGTGAGCAAGTTCAAAACGCGTTGGTCCCTCCCTGGCCCTAATATAAGCAGTTATTCGGCTTGGCATTGTTTGATATAGTTTTTGAATGTCCTGCTGAGGAAATTCTGTCCAACTGGCGCGTTAGATCGTCAATATCCCGAGATAGTTGGAGGGTCTTGTCCGTATTTCTTCAGACACTCTTCATTATGGATAGATCCGGTAACCGCTACCTTGCTGGCGAAGGGACGGTTTATCAAGCTTGAAGACAAGCAGCAGAAAATCTCGCCGTGTGCAGGAGGCCACTGTCTTGCTAAAGTGTAAGCTCAGGATGGCTTGCCATGAAGGTCAACAAAACGGCGCAATACTGTCGACCTACCGCTGTGCTGTAGGAATGCCGTGGATGACAATCAAAGGCGTCCTGCTGTGAAAAGAAATGGCATCCCGGACCATCACTCCTGGTTAAGGTCCGTATGGCTAGTGACAGTCGGGTTGGTATTCCACCGCTGTTCAGGACGTCTACATACACGTCTTCGCTGGTCATTAGGGCTCAGTTCGAAGCGGGTCTCACCACTGAAGAAAATTCTAGTCCAGTCAGTGAGATTCCAGGACGAAGACGTGTTTGGAGATGCCCCGAACAACGGTGGTATAACGTCTCGGTTGGACAGAACTTGGCACGATATCCCTCAGGAAGACATCCAACAAGTCTATCAATCAATGCCTATCCGAGTAACTGCTCAGTTACTGCCTGAGGTGGACCAACGCGTTATTGACATGCCCAATTTATGAAGCTCTTTCTCTTGAATAAAACATCCAATTTTTCTAAAATTGTAAACATTTGTTTGTCAGTACATGTACATCAAATCTACCGATTGCGTCCCATTCGGATAAGGCGTTTGTGATGCGTCCTTCTTTTGCCTTATAGTGTATTACATTTGATGTTGTTTCCTGTAGTTGTTGGAAGAACAGCCAACAATTAATACAAACAACAATAAATGCAGTATAAACGTTAACAGCCGGCTGTTTCTGTTTGAAACAATTAACAGCGCTATTTGTATAAATAAATAGCATTATTCACAGTGGCTGGCTGCTGTTTTCTTCTTTGCAACGATCAACTTGTAAAGCACTCCGTTGTCATTCCACGAGTGGGTTACAGGAACCATCCGACCGCCGTGTCATGCTCAGTGGAGGATGCGGATAGGAAGGGCGTGGGGTCAGCACACCGCTCTCCCGGTCGTTATGATGGTATTCTTGACCGAAGCCGCTACTATTCGGTCGAGTAGCTCCTGAATTTGCATCACGAGGCTGAGTGCACCCCGAAAAATAGCAACAGCGCATGGCGGCCTGGATGGTCACCCATCCAAGTGCCAACCACACCCGACAGCGCTTAACTTCGGTGATCTCACGGGAACCGGTGTAGCCATTGCGGCAAGGCCGTTGCCGATCAACTTGCAAAATCTTGTTTATTGATAAACAGAATTTCTTGATGTGGCACTTACAATGTTCTTAATAAACTATTTATTTTCTGATCAGTTTCATTACGTTTTGCGATTCTGTGGTGACCAGCTTAGTTCTGTGGTTACAGGATATCTTCTCCATTTTTCGATATAAATAAGTTATATGCAAACAGTGATAAATTGTATTTTCATTCTCCCGAAAAAGTCAGATTTTTGTACACAAACGTATTATATACAAACAGAGATGCATTGTGTTTTCATTCTCCTTAAAATGTTAGATGTGACACTTAGAACGGTTTCTGTTTACGCTCTTCAAATGAAAATAAGAACAGCAATGGTGGAGGAATATCTTTCTGTTCACTTATACAGTCAGCTAAGGGAAATATCTATTAACTATTTCGTCGGAAGTATACCCTCTGCAAAGACGCGATGAGCAGTGTTTGAAAGCCTCCAAAAGTATAAGTGTGGGGAAAGATGGAAGATGTGCACCGGAAACATAAGATAAGGAGTGAGGATGTACTAAAATATAGAATGGGGGAACCATTTACTAACGACAAAAACTGGATAGAGCGTTAATATTAGTACACTGCATAATAACATATACTTTAGAAAGAACTGTGAATGGACGAAATGCCAACGGACGGGGAAGATAACAGGTAATAGAAGACTACGTTAATTCTGCCATACAACAAAACAAAAACTACGACTTATGAAAGGGATGACTGGGTAATACTGAGCGTGGTAGAGCAATACCTGCCGCTATGCCAGTGTCTGATGATAATGAGATCGATGATCATTGATACGATGTTGCCAAAAGAAAGAACACAATTGAGTGGGGTACTTGCTTACCATGTTCAGACGTGTAAATCTCCTTAGTGTATTGTAGTCTTCTGGTCTTCTTTAAACTGACTATCTGAAAAAGGTTACGTGTGAGCATGTACGTTATCCTTTCTGTAAACATCTGCACTGAGGAAGGTTATGTTGGTCCACCTCCAGTCATGACCGCAGACGTTCACACGTCATGATTACTCCTCGTCGCTTAATAAATGGACGAATTTTAATCACATATCTTCTTCCGAACACACATTGTTGTGTCAATGATGAGCATTTGCAGATCTAGTAAATGGTTCAAATGGCTCTGAGCACTATGGGACTTAACTTCTGAGGTCATAAGTCCCCTAGAACTTAGAACTACTTAAACCTAACTAACCTAAGGACATCACACACATCCATGTCCGAGGCAGGATTCGAACCTGCGACCGTAGTGGTCATGCGGTTCCAGACTGAAGCACCTAGAACCGCACGGCCAGAACGGCCGGCCAGATCTAGTACGGAGAAAAACACGTCATAAAATATGAGGACAGTTCTATTAATCTCACTACAATTAACCATGTGGAGTAGTTCACAACTTCCTCATGATATACTATAGTTCATATTCTTATTTAAACCTGTACTTCTAAAAACAACGTTATTCCTGCTACCATGTGTAATTTGCCGGTAATGACTCAAGGTCTAGAAAATATTCAAGACGTCTCCAATGGAAAAAAGAACGGATTTCCTTATCTTCAGAGACCAGACGCTATCGACCAGGAGGACCTTCCGAGGAGCAACGTGACACCTACTCCCTTAGGCAGAATTATAAGAACATATTTTCTGTGTACACGCGGCTGTTCTAGACGCGTTATTTATCGAAATACGATAATTTAAACACATTTTCCATACACGCTATGTATTGATAACTGTTAATAAATATTCAGACGAAACTGCTCTGTCGCTGTCGCCGCGGCATCTCTTTACTTGCGATGTTTATGTCCGTGCGTGACCGCCTGCTACAAGCCAGAGCAAACGCTAAATAACAACACCTACGTACCGCACCCGATTAAAGGTTGCGAAAACGTCTACCGACCACTGCTTCCAGGTACTCCCACGTCTCCTCGTTGAGACTGGTTGCTGACGGTTGCACGTCACTACATTCCACTCCGGCTCTACATGTTCTACGAAGCAGTTCATATTTTTCGGGAGAAGCAGATAAGCGAAACATTCACGACTCAGATGCTAGCAAAATGAACATCGTCATTTATAATGAACACTTTCAGCGACCAGTCTTGAAATAGCGTACCAATATTACTGAATTTGTATTTATACTTGTCATTGATACAGAGGCCTATTTTTAGTCAGTCAGCATTTCAAGACGAGATTAAAGTGTAATCTATTATCTTCGGAGTAGCTTTTCTTCTAGCGCACAGCTGTTTTCATTTTGCCGACGGGGAGCTAGTAACTCTGACGCATCCTCTCATCTCTTTCTAATATTTTTTTCCCCATTCAGCTCATCTACTAATCTTAATCTATCGTTTCTCGCTCTTCCTCTGACCAGTCAACTTCTTATCCGTATTCCTTCTGTTCTGTTGCCACGTTTCTCTCAGACATCATTACTCACATTCGAGAATATCGTAATGAGGAAACTGCTTAATACCAAGTTAGTATGACTGGAATTTTTTAAGTTCAGTTTATTCATTACTATACATAATATCATTATTATGTTATTATTAACTTTACACAGGGTGTTTAAAAAGTGTCACACATTCCTAAAGGAGATAGTATTCGTCAAAACTTGAAGAAAGCTCCTATTACTGCATGTCCGAAAACAAACACCTCTTAAGATAAGGGCTGATTTCACAAGAGATGCAATAGTAAACTTTCACAATACTCTTGTGTATACAGATGCAAATCCTCGATTAATCACGATAATGTTGCATCGGGATTTCTTCAGTATCAATGTATGGCCAGGAATTGTCGGTGACAGATTCACAGGGTCACTCTGTCAAAAAGAGTAACAGGTGCTCCGAATCACCGTTTTCTGCGCGACGAATTACCAGCGCTATTGGAAAACGCTACCCTTGCGAAAAGACAACGGTTGAGGTGTCTAGCCGGCCGGTGTGGCCGAGCGGTTCTAGCCGCTTCAGTTTGGAACCGCGCGACCGCTACGGTCGCAGGTTCGAATCCTGCCTCGGGCATGGATGTGTGTGATGTCCTTAGGTTAGTTAGGTTTAAGTAGTTCTAAGTTCAAAGGGACTGATGACCTCAGATGTTAAGTCCCATAGTGCTCAGAGCCATTTGAGTCATTTTGAGATTTCTACCGTTCGTGCAACACTATCTAACCACAACGTTTCATGGGGGCTGGATTGGTCGAGAAGGTCTAGTATTATGGTCTCTTCGTTCATCAGATCTGATTCCGTTGGATTTCTGGCTATGGGAACTCTGAAAAGAAGGACTCAAGGATATATCATGATGCGTGGTAACTACTTGGAGCACTGCATATAGTGTCTGCTTCTGCGTAACAGACAGATGGGAATTATGGGACAGATGGTCCACATTTCAATCATTATAGGAGCTTCTCTTCCAGTTTTGACCAATTCTGCCTCATCTAGGAAAATGTGACACTGTTTTTAAACATCTTCTATATTGCTCAGGTACTATACAAATTATAATGTTGACTCCCTAACGAAGTTTGGTTAGATGTAGGAGAGGACCTAAAGGATGTAATCGTGCTAGGTGAAATAAATATATACATAAATAGATATAGCTTGCAATATCGTTGACGGTGGACATAAGATCCCAGACCATTAGCGTCAAGTATTGCATTAGGATGCCTTGGGTCCGTTGCTACACAGCAAGTGAGTTGATACATGGAGTGGGAAGCACTGAAAATATCCACGGCCGACGCAGATACATACAGGAAGGCGGCATCGTTAGATGACTGTCGTGAAGTGCAGGAAGCCGTGCAGATCCTGAACAGTTGGTGCAAAGAGTGATAGATGACCCTCAACAGAACCGAACGCAGTCCAGTGTGCGTGAACATGCGAGGAGGGCCAATAGTATTAGACTATAACATCACCTCACAAGTATGGGAATCAGTTACAGTCGTCAAATATCAAGCAAATAAAAGGGCCACACAAATATGTATGTGGGGAAGGAAAATATTATGACGACAATAATTACAAGACGGAAGCGTCATTCGTCAACGAAACAGAATATTCGTCCTTTCAATTATTGAGTATTGTTCTTAAGTCTGAGACTTTTACGTTATCACAAGAGCCAGAAAGTTCCATCAAAGCACACTTTTCTAAAGCATATGTATCACAACACATTTATTTTTGAATGGCATAGGTTTATGACTTGTAACCTAGATTTAAAGCAACAACAGTATTACAACCAAAGATGTTATTGCAACGCTGTGGTGCGTATGGAAGCAAAGAAAGAGCAACCGAAATATTGTTTAAGGCTATAGCTCAGAATAGCTAACTGGAACCGAGCACAGAAACTAAGGCAATGAATTAATAAATATAATATTATTCTAGACTATAAACTTAATCAAAGACTTTTTTCATTACAGAATTAATGTTAGTTCTGTGTGTTACCAATGTTTCTTTAACTGTTGCAATATGCACGATAACACAGACATTAAACTTATTATTTACTTTGGTTGTTGATTCCCTGGTTTTGTATACATGACACGTTGAATTAATATCTTTGGTTTTAATGTTATTGTTGTATCAGGAAATAAGCTAATGGCCAAAACCTCGAGCTAGCTTAGTACAACATGTTTGAAGAAAGGTGTGTCTTAAGGTAATTATTTCAATCTTAAATAAAATATTTACAGATAAGCTAACTAAATTGATATAGAGAAGATTCAACGATGAACTACGCAACTGCTCAAGGCATTGTTTAGCAATTCAGAGGTGTCACATAAATGAGAGGCGATACAAGGAAGGCGTTTTGCAACATACACAACCTTATTTCTTAAAATTCTGAGCCAAAAACTTTATTAGTTCCTCCTAGATACTAATCACCAAATGGACTTGACTTTAAAATTAGAGAAATTCTTCTGGTTTTCATGAAGGAGCACTAACAGTAAATTTTCTCAAGTACCTTCAAATGAAATCTGAGGGTGGCAGAGTATTACCGACGTATTATGAACTCTATGCTACTCACCGCGGGCTAGTGGGTAGATGCAAGCGCAAAAAGCTAAACGCAGCGTAAGATTTATAGCAAAAATTGCCGTCAGTTTTCAGATATCGCACTTGTATAGAAAAGTCAGAAGATTTTTCTCGATCTGTAAGATTCTCAGCGATGATATATCGGACAACCGTCACTCATATTTCATCGTGTTGGAACTATGTTGTAAAAGAAACAGTTCAGATATAGTTATATCATAATGATTTGAATAGAGATCATGTGTGGCTACTGATTCCCTACCTGTCTCGGTAATTACAGGGTTGTTGAAATGACGTGTCAGATTTTAAAATAAAGTTCGGGAAATTTCAGGAATACGCAAAAATATTAAGCTCTGCTTTCCCACTTCACAGGAACTGAGACGTCAATTCATGTTACGAGAAATCAACGATCCAATGCAACTCTCGCGGAACGGATCCTTTGGTTGTCTCGCTTTGTAGCACGTTGTAATAAACCAAATATCTTGAGCACTCACGCTATGAATATGTGGCCATGAAACGCGTATTAACAAATTTTGGTAACATTATCAGTTCACTGTTACCGTTTCTTCAGCGTGATTTTTAAAGAAATACGATACAATCACTTTGCAAACCCTAGGTCCACATCATAAGCAGCTTCAAAATCACACCAGACTTACGTGGCCGTCTGCCATATTTTCTGCACTTATGTTGTGTTTTAACTATGATGCGCTTTTCCTTCGCGTAGAGTCTCATGACTACTCACCACAAAGGCAACAGATGATGATCATGCACACAAATCGTAGCTGTCAGTGCAGGGTCCACAATTAAAACCTGGCGAACTGTGTACAAAACAAGGACTAGAAGAACAGATGACAATCTTAAGGGGATCGGCGCCACCAATGTGTCACAGGAAAATGCCACGTAATTCAAAATTTTTTCCACCGCTAGTTATTTCCTAGTAGACGAAATGTCAACCTCTAACATTCTTTAATTTTCAAAAGTTGAATTTTTAAGACTTGTGAATCTGAAACCTTGATGAGAGCAGGAAAATCCTTCCTGTATTGATGTTATAGATACGTTAAACTGTAAGCTTCCTTTTCAGAAGTAGTGTACGTGCATAGGCCGGCTATGCTTTAAAGCGCGTGCCCAAGTGAGTGTAGCGGAGTACGTCGCTGGTTCGGCGGGCGCACAGCAAAGGAGGTATCCGCCCACGGGCGGCTCACATTTTGCATACGCCATTAATCCAGATGTCAGCACCAGCGCGTCGTAGCACCGCATGCAGCGTCTCCACCGCCAAATGAAAATCAAGGCCAGCCTCGTACCGATTCCACAGCCGAGCGTTATTGGACCTGCCGGCTATACACGTTCAGAGTGCACTGTGTCCACACAGTACAATAGGCAGTCTCGTAAAGGTACACATATTTTGGAAAAGATAGTGAGATCGATTTTTTACGTCTCGTTGGAATCGAGGTAATATACATAGAGCATTAGCTCAGCTAGTCAGTAATGGTAGAGAGAATCAATCGCAGTTTCGTTCAGAAGAAAGGGAAGAATTAATGAAAATGTTGTTAGAGAGGGAACATAAGTTCGTGTAGGGTAAAATGTGGAAGGAAATCAGTCGTATCCTTATCAAAGGATTCATCATAGAATTGGCCTTAGGCGAATTAGAGAAATCACGGAAAACTTAGATTTGGATGGCTGTATGGCGATTTGAACCCTCAGCCTCCCGAAAGAGAGCGCAAAGTCTGCATCTTTTTTGCACTAACCATCCTTAAATTCATGTGTTGTCACTTGGATGAACCATGAAGCAAAATGCTGAGGATGGCATTTGAACCAGGGAACACGGAAATGTAGTCCTTCGGGACTATGGAGCAGGGATTTGAAATCCAGATGCCCTAAATGAAGGCATTGAGGGTGACAAGACAGGAATTTGAACCACACTCTTCCTAAATGTAGACATTCAGGATTGTAGGACAAGAATTTGAAAGCTTGAACTCCCAAATGCATGCTTTGAAGATGACAGGACAGGAAATTTAGTGTTCGTATGGCATTATTGGCCGAGAGACCTCTTCTGGGGTTGTTCATCTGCATGGTGAAAGTATTTCTACATGACGCCACTGCTTTGGCTTGCGCGTCGACGAAGATGAGAGGCCATGATTAAGACAACAGAAATACCCAGTCCCTGAGCGAAGAAAATCTCCAACGAGACAGAAATCGACCCTTAAACCCTGTGATCTAGAGGCATCGACGGTAACATCAAGCCCATGAGCTGTAGACAGCTAACTCAGGGATTTGAAACACACACATCCTCAATATAGTCATTGAGGACAGTAGGACAGAAATTTGAATTCTGAATTTCCTAACTTTAGACACTGAGAATGGTAGAACAGGTCTAGTCTGACAAAATTTCTGTGCATCTTCGTTGGTATCCACTGACAACTGAAGCAGTTCTGTAGTAAAACCTAAAAGCGCTGCAGTGCAATGGACAGAAAACGTTCAAGAAATACTAAAGTAGGAAAGCGTCAGAGGGTCTCTAACCATCACTCTACACCTATGATTGTGGGTCGATAATTGAAAGGAAATGCAGAGGGATTTTGACGGTATTTCCAGATGTTGCACCGAACGGCTACGTTCTTGAAATATACGTAAGTACAACTTAATGTTCATAAACCAGCGGAAAAAAGTGATAATATTATATCATTAGCGTAAATTTTATGAACCCTCTCAAAGCGTTTTAATATATAATGGTTAGACTAAGTGGCGAAATGAAAGGGGACCATCATGTGAAAGCAACAAAAAAACAGTCAAATGGAAAGCTTAGATATGTTAGGAGAATTTCGGTCATGTGTAGTGTACTGATCCAGTAATTGCGATGATTATCAAGTCGGGTTCCTAACTGAAGCTGTCGAAAGAAGTTATAGACACTGTGGTAGCACCATGATAGGTCGATACTGTCAATACGAAAACATATCCGAGATGAGTAGCAATGGAAAGTATGAATTGTTGGAAGAATGGCGACAATGCTGTTGTTAAAACCTAAAAGATAAATTTCGCATCCACGTCTACATCTACATCTACAGGGATACTCTTCAAATCACACTTACGTGCCCAGCAGAGGGTTCATCTTCACTATAATTAACTATTATTCCACTCGCGAACAACACGCGGAGAAAACGAACACTTATATCTTTCCGTGCAACTCTGACTTCTCTTATTTTATTATGATGATTGTTTCTCGCCATGTATGTCGGCGTCAACAAAATATTTTCCCATTCGGAGGAGAAATTTAAAGTTATATTTTCCGTTTTATACCGTTCCATCATTCCCAGTGGTTGTAAGAGACACCGAGCCTTAACATTATGTTGTCTGACGTATATGACTACTCTACTTCAGCGTACTGATTTTAACATTTTATTTGACGTTATTGACTTCTGGAGATCCTTCTCTATCACCATATTTGCCTGAAAAATGAAGCAGATCAGTTAAACGCAAGGTATTTATAATTTGGGACTTCGTCTCCGGAACTTATCACCACTCATAGACCACATCAAATACGACCTGATATGTGAATGAGACTTCATTTGAGCTAAAAATTATTATGAACGTCAGCTGTGCCAGCAGGTCTGCAAATATAACACCGATAAATGCCTAGGTGTGCAGAATGTGAAATAAAATAATAAAATTGCTACAATGTAGTTTGAGGAGACAGTTAGGTCGGGCCACTGTACCACTATTCTATGTACCTATAACGAAGGAATAATGAGACTGAAATATAAAAGATACAGTATATTCTCCTACACTTCATGGGTGAAGAGAATGGGATGGATATTGATAAGAATTACCTTCCACTTCGACGCACAGTGGATTGCCGAGTGTATACCCAGACGCACAAACGGTGGAAAGGAAACTGAGGAACCGCGTTGAACTCCTCAGAATTTACAAACGTACGACGATGAACCGAGGTACCGGCTGCGCACCTGACATACGCTCGCGGCAAAAAGTCACGAATAATTTTGCCGTTACGCAAGACGGATGCGAAGGCTGTTAGGCCTCATTACGTTACACGGGCCCTTTTTTGCGTATTATGCTAAATGTTGCTCCGGCAGAAAAGTGCCAGCGGCTCCAGTAAGTACCGCCCTGCTGTTAACAGGTGCTGTCAACACGCGGCCCCTGGTTGCTTTGCTCATCTTCTAGCTCTTCCTAATACGGTCACTTATTTCAGCGAACCACCAACCGGGCTGCGTGCACTAGCTTCATGACAAAACTTGCAAGTATATCACAGCTGTAGCCATCACACTAAATTCAACTGCTTTTCCATAATACCAAAATCTCCACGAAACTGTGATGAATGGGTATGTGTATTATCATATATTTCGTCGACAATGATGTTTTCTACAGGAACATATTGACGATGGACGGTAGTGAGGAAATGCAGAAAGACTGAAAAAACAATTGCTTTTTGTAGTGCATGTCAGCACTCATTAAATAAAGATAAATGCGAAGCACTGGTAAGGCCTGTAACAAAGACAAAAAGACTGAAAATGTCCGATTACAAAATTAGTGGCGAACACCTAGAGCTCGTCTCATCATATATGTGGTACTACTAAGACACGTCATAAAATGAGACGAACATATACAATCAGAATGAATCCAGACGAAGAGTAGAATTAGATTTATTGGAAGGGTTGTGGGAAAGTGCAGTACATTTGTAAAGGAATTCACAAATTAGAATGACCAATTACAGAGTCCTTTTCCATTCGTTGGAGTCTTAATGACCTTCGTACCACAGCAGACGCCGAAAGACACGATTCTAGCTTCGTAAAAGGTCGATATGGATCCTACGAAAGTCCAACAGAGTAACTTAAACGATAATTTTGGAAAAATTCTGACTTTCTCGTGAAACCCTGTTTGTCAAATTCAAATAATCGGTATTCGAGGATGACTATGACACAGTCCTGCTGCCACCATGGTATATCTCACGAAGGGATCATAACAGTAAGGTAAGAGGGTTAGTGGGCGCTCAGTACACCAATGGAACATGAAAGAAAACCGGTAATACTGGTAAGAAGTATACTCCACTACGCATTGTATAGTGGCATGTGGAGTACACGGGGTGTATCAGAACTAATGGCGTAAAAGCATATAGTTGAATGTGTACGATACTAGAAGCAGAATCATAGGCTCTAAAACGCATACCTTAAGAACTTTGAAAACTTTTTCATCTACGCTACTGCGAAACACATCTCTTCCAGTGAACAAGTGCTCGTAGTTCTTAAGGTATATACTTTAGGGCCCATGTTTACTGGGCTTTTTTTCTTCTTTTGTTTGATACCACCTCCTTCCAAAATATAGAAAGCAAAGAACTAGCAGTAGAATAGATTCGTTTGGTGCCATCGAAGAGGAAGTACTCGTGGCTCTTAATGTGTGCGTTTTAGAGCCCTCACTGAGCCTTTTTTGCTTTAAGCATCGTGTTCTTACAGCTGTATGCAATTACGCGATTAATCATAATGCCCCCTCTATATGTGGATTAGAGATTATTTTCCAAAGACGTTGTCATGATGACGGATCAAGGGATACTTCAAGCAAAAAAGTACATTAAATGTTATCAAAATTTTCACACCAAGAAGAATACATGTTACTGAAGTAAACTTACGTCACATAGGGGGTGTAAAAAAAGGATATGGCCTAACTTTTAAGAAACATTCCTCACACATAGAAGAATAAAACGAGTTGTATGGACATGGGTCCGAAACTGCTTTATTTCCATACTACAGCTCATTTTCTATTTCTCTTCATAACCACATAAATCATGAGAAACACACAGGAACAAAACGTTTCAGAATCAGAGGAAACGTCTTCTTACGTGAAATGTTCAAAATACGCTCCTGGTTATATTTGATTACAATGTACAGTAAGTTGTAGCTCTTACGTTCACCGCCAGTGTTTGTTGTTCCAACTGAATGAGGTTAAAGTTCACAGCCGCGCGGGGTTAGCCGCGCGGTCTCAGGCGCTGCAGTCATGGACTGTGTGGCTGGTCCCGGCGGAGGTTCGAGTCCTCCTTCGGGCATGGGTGTATGTGTGTGTGTGTGTGTTTGTCCTTAGGATAATTTAGGTTAAGTAGTGTGTTAGCTAAGGGACTGATGACCTTAGCAGTTAAGTTCAAAATGGTTCAAAGGGCTCTGAGCACTATGGGACGTAACAGCTATGGTCATCAGTCCCCTAGAACTTAGAACTACTTAAACCTAACTAACCTAAGGACATCACACGACACTCAGTCATCACGAGGCAGAGAAAAGCCCTGACCCCGCCAGGAATCGAACCCGGGAACCCGGACGCGGGAAGCGAGAACGCTACCGCACGACCACGAGCTGCGGACTAGCAGTTAAGTCCCATAAGATTCCACACACATTTGAACATTTTAAAGTTCGCATGTGACTCACTTCACTGCATGTGTTGACATGCAACGAACTTCTTTGTTCTATTAGTATCAGTTTACTCTGATGGGGAGTTGGCAGATGCCCATTTGTTGTAAGGATCTACAGATGGTAATGACTGTGGCGCTCAACGTTCGTGTCGGGAGATATTTCTAGAACAAGGGATGACATTTGAAGCAACTGATCGTCGTCTAATGGAGCATGGGACGTTTAAGCCTACTACTCCTGTGTCTGTGGGAGGTCTAGAAGGACGAGGACACCTCACCTGCAGGAGGAACTACTTCGTGCAATTGGCGACACCCGCTATCAGCGTAACATAATTAACTGCATCAAGTACTATTGACGACATGACTGCCTGGAGAGTGCTACATAAGAATCTGCTGCATCCGTACCATGTACAGCATGTGTAGATACCCTCTGCAGGTGATTTCCTGCCCAGGCACACTTTTGCAAATGGTTCATTGAACAATGTATCAACCACCACCTTAGTACAAATGTGCTGTTTAAGAATGACGCATCAAAAAAAATGGCTCTGAGCACTAGGGGACTTAACATCTGAGGTCATCAGTCCCCTAGAACTTAGAACTACTTAAACCTTACTAACCTAAGGACATCACACACACCCATGCCGGAGGCAGGATTCGAACCTGCGACTGTAGCAGTCACGCAGCTTCGGACTGGGCGCCTAGAACCGCTCGGCCACCGCGGCCGGCTAATGACGCATCGTTTCAGAGTAGGTGATTACTGTGTTGAAGATTTGTAGAAACTGAGCACTAACACGGAAACAAAGCATTCCTGTACCCACGTCGATGTAACATATTTTCTTCCACTTTGTGAAAGAAATCTTTCCTGAATGTTGGCCATACCTTTTTCTCACACGCTGTACACAAGAATTAAGGAACCCTAATTTCAATATACTATATTTCAAAGTGTATTGTCTCATGCATGATACCAGACTAAATTAAAAGCTTATCCTTACATAAAGTGTGATGTATCATCCGATACCCTACTTCGATACGTCAATGTGCAAATGAAATTGTACAGTCAAAAGACTCTTAGCACTTGAAAACATATAAAATAATTAAGAGACTCAAAGAATCAGTTCAGTGGTCATTGGAAAAATGAAGCATAGTATTATGTGTAAAGTAAATATTTCTGCCTCGACTTAGCTACTGCGTTAGAAGAATATCGGAGCAACTATACTTCCCTTCCGGGAAGGTTCTAGTAACACTGATTCTTGCCAGTACGACAACTGTCATAGCTGTGCAACTGTAACGTGTAAGCTTTGTTCTTGTAACATAGCGCACTGTTTCCCTTCTACGGTTGCTACTGGAAATGAAAAGAATAGAGTAATTGTTATATAGCTTATCCCACTCGAAGTGCACCAACGGGACACACGAACATAAGTAACGAAAAAGGAGTACCGTCATGAAACAGATGTGGCAGCAATAAATTACCATAGTGCGTGAACAGTATATTGAAACAGGAATGCCGAGAAGTGCAATGTTTTCGACTCTTCAGTAAGTCCATATAATTAATCGGTGGGAAAGGAACAAACAAGTGCATGATGTTCAACATTACTGGCCATTTGTGCTACTATTTCAGCTTATAATAAATAAATCAATTCTTTCGATTCCAAGTGTTTCGTGTTTCAATTTCTGTTAAAATTATTCAATAAAGGGTACAAAAGGAAAATAATTATTTTTAGCAGCTGCTTTTTAAAATTTGGCTTTGGTTTCAAAATTGTTTCTATGTCATTTCGTCTTTTAGGTGAACAGAGAAAATTGTAATTAAGACTAGTTGTCACGTCACTTTAAAATTGCTATTACTTTTCTTCTTGTTTCAACTAGTTCCTTAATAGCTGTTTTGTCACTAAGAAGAGAACAGTAATATGTAATTCGTAAAATGCAACTCATTTCTATAGCCAGCTGCTCTAATGATAACTTTTGCTCTTTCATTTACAACCAACGATATCGTATTCCTTGAAGTACCGTCAGAGAAGTTTGTTGGTAACATCAGTTGCTATGTCTGTACTCAGCAAGTAACGTTACGGTGTACAGCGCATAGTAATCCGCACAACACTAACATTTACCTGCTTTTATGATAGTTGATTTCAAATGTTGCAGAGGGCTTAGAAAAGCTACAATAGTGCTTGGAAAGACGTTCATCCAATATGTAGGTAAACCTGTAGTTAATCCGAAGTTGGGCTTGAACATTTCTGTGCCTTACCAGAAAAGATCCTCACTGTCTTGTCGAAAGCAGACAGTATAAGAACCTTGGCTACAGTACAAGCTTTATAATTATAGCAACAAGCTAGTGTTTTTAAATGTTAAGCAGATGACAGGTGGCATAAAACATACTAATACGTGAACTCCGTCCGCCGGCCCTGGCGATCCAATCAGTACCGACCGCCAAGCAGTCTCATTGCCTGCCAGTGGCGTCATTGGATGTAGTATGGACAGGAATGGGGTCAGCACACTGCTGTCCCGGTGGTTGTGAGTTTTCATGACCTGAAGCCGCTACTTCTCGATCACTAGGCTGAGTGCACCATGTACCATTCCTATCACCACGAAAAAGTCTCAGACAGCAACGGGACTCGAACCTGGGTCCTCCGCATGGCATTCATCCGCACTGGCCACTCAGGTACTAATACTGATATTAACACCTACTGGGTATTGAACCCTGGACTTAACGATTTATAGTCTGTCACTTATCCACGCTGCCACTAATCCATGCTTCACGTCATATATACTTTGATCTTCGAGGGCACTATCATTTAGGAATCACCTTCTTTTTAATTTTCAATGGTGATAAAACGCACTCAGATTTGATTACTATAAATCGGTTTGCGGATCATTAGATAATCATCAGTTAACAATTCATTAGTGACCCTAGTGTACAAGAAACCAAACCCTGAAAACTGTAAATGAAGATTTGGCTTTTTTGTACACTGTTGCCTCTGTGGACGTTGGTGAGTTGTTACCCGCTGATGGTCTAGTAAGCCGAAACCGGTTATCAACAAATTTTAGTGGAACATAGCCCAGTTTGTTTGCTTTCAGCCCCTAAATACGAAATTTTTATACCGAAAAATAACGGAAGTATCGATTGACATACGGATAAGGGCAAGAACCTCTACGTGATTTCTTTTTCGGAAAGTAAGATGGTGGTCTGGACAAGCATTTACTGCAAATGTGTCACACCGCACGAATGTAAACGTCATTGCAGACGACAGCTGAATAATGCCGGAGTTTCCGGAAGGAAGCAGTGGAAGCGTGTCGGATGAAGCGGTCCGAGTCTATATGTCACAGCGGGTGGTAGCCGGCCACGTACAAGAGTGAGTGAGAATGTCGCCGGTGTTTAATTGGATACCGGAGAGGCTGGGCATAGTTTCTAAATGGCAGGGCAAGACCTTGGCCGGGTGATTTATTTCTCGGAAGGCAGGGCATGCGAGCCACGCGGCAGCTCGTAATGGCTACCCTCCGCGCCAGCGGCCGCCCACCGCGACTCGCGAACGCGAACGTCTGCACCGCATCTTATTACGGCCGAACTTTCTCGCGCTCATGATGCATTGCCGAGAAGGAAGAGCACATTGATAAGCTGCATATTTCTTTTACCACCAATGCGACTTAATTCAATTACCACACACCTACAACAACCGAAAAAGCAAATTATTTTATTCGAATGACAGAAATATTGAAACACAATAGTGCAACTCTTACGCCACCCTCTACATTATAAAGGTAACATCATCGATATCCTTGACCCTATGAGTAGCAGTGGTTTCTGCCGGAAACCACCATTTTACATTTTTTCTTTTTTTGGAAGTACCAGTGCCTTTCTCATGAAACTATCAATGGTATTGCAAGACAGTGACATCTAGTGGTACAAGGACGCATTTCTACGTACGGAATGCATTGTAGGAGTCACTTCAACCGTTCAAAGCAACAGTCGATGTGCAGATTGTGCTACGTGATTCTAGGAGGTTGTGACAAATGGTTTGTTTTTTAGTATATATATACTGAGGAGATCATTGACAGTGGAAGTAAGTATAACAAAAGGTACTCTAAGGTAAACTTGAGTGTGTACTACTGCTTTTGCGAGTAGTTTCGAAATGAAACCACTGGGGTAGTATGTACTTTTGATATAAGTTTATTAAATTTTCTACACACTTTTGATTGTTATTTAAGACCATAATTTATTTTAGGCATTATGAATTCATGGAAGTTTCGAGACGTGGGACTGGGTCGAGGAAAAAGGCAAAATTGTTTTCAAATATATCTCATGAAAAGATGGGTGGTTGAAAACTGTATGTACTAGGCGTTTCAAATTGAAACCGCCTCCTTAAAAGCTACTGGTTGTTTACCTCTTGCGTCCGCAGCTCGTGGTCGTGCGGTAGAGTTCTCGCTTCCCACGCCCGGGTTCCCGGGTTCGATTGCCGGCGGGGTCAGGGATTTTCTCTGCCTCGTGATGACTGGGTGTTGTGTGATGTTAGCTAGGTTTAAGTAGTTCTAAGTTCTAGGGGACTGATGACCATAGATGTTAAGTCCCATAGTGCTCAGAGCCATTTGAATTTTTTTTACCTTTTGTCAGTTTCTTGTTGTATACCTTAAAATTGTATTTCAAAGTAAAACCGCCTCCTTCAAACAATTGATTGTTTATTGTTTGCCCATTTCTTGTTGTATTCGTTGCTTACTATGATGATAAAGATCAATTTTGTGAACAATTTTAAAACCACTTTTTATGTTAGGGGGACTCAAAGGCTTATGGGCTCAGTTTCGGTGTCTGCGATATAGCTGGTATTCTAGTATTTCTAGACGACAGAGTTTTCGCGTCAACGGTCGGGAATTCCCTAACAGAACACGCGCTCTCTGAGTCAGCAGAGCGGTATAGTCAGTGACGAGTGGTCAAATGCAAGTGACAGGCTACGGCCTTGTTGAGGAAGTAATAGTTTAAAAGTAATAAGAAGTGCTTCGAGCGAGCCGAGGAGATAACATAGGATTCATTGCTGTATTTTTGTGAAATATTGTGAAAAATTGAAACTATTGTCATTTGAAAACTGTGTGATTGTATGTGTATGGCAGCCATTTGTAGTACAAAACCTGCTTTGCGCTTTAAATATTGCGTCAAGCGTGATATGAACGCATTTAATACTGACTGCCACAAATTGCAGGAGCTCGCCGAATACTGCAGTAGATGAAGGAAACTTATCAAGTACGGCAGCATGTTCCACGACGACCGCTACCTCAACAACTCAGCTGCTCAAAATGGCTCTGAGCACTATGGGACTTAACATCCATGGTCATCAGTCCCCTAGAACTTAGAACTACTTAAACCTAACTAACCTAACGACATCACACAACTCAGCTGCGAAACGCGGGTGTAGACAACATCTCCGACGAACCCCTCTTTTGGTGTGATGTACAGCTGCCCCACCTCTGGGGTCCAAGTGGGATTTCACAATAGACTCTGAGCCACCAAATATAATGCCTGCGTGATGCTACTTGAGTCTTCTGTTAGGAAGCATAAGTCACTGATGATAATGATGATGTAATACATGAAAATTACTTTCTTTATAGGCTACTGTGTTTAAAGTCTCGATTATCGGAAGGACGAAACAATAAAATAATTAATACTTTTCCCAATGCGAACTTACTGACAGAAACTGATATATGTGGCCAAGCGGCAACAGTCTTGTTGAACAGTGTGACACATAATGGCCCATATAACTGCTCTAAGTACAATAAAGTATTTAAATTGAAATGCTTTTATTATTACTTAACAGTCGTTAATTATAAAAGTCAGTAGCGAAGTGGTATTCTCGTTAGGAGGGTTGTCAACGTCTCTAACCAGTGAAAGATACAGGAAGCTATTCTTGTGTATGGGGGAGGGGTAACGACTGTGATCGTCTCTAACAGGTGAACGATACGACAAGCTGTTGATTGAAATGGGCATGCATCACTCTGCATGCGTTCTATAGCTTCAGTAACACAATGTTTATCTCATCGCTTAATAATTGTGTCGTAATAGCTTGAGGAACATTCTTTGGACGTAGGAGACACGCTTCTCCTCTCAGACCATCTATCCTAATGAGCAGACCTGATTACTCTTGACTAGCTTACGTAGTCTGTACACGACGGCTGTGCAGTCATGAATGTGGTTCACTTCCCCACGCTTTCGATATTTTTTGGCGGAGTTCATCACGACGAAAGGGGGCTTCAGATGCTGCTACACTGTAAGCAGGTGACTGATTTCACTGCTCATATGCGTATATGTCGAGAATATACTGAAACCTGTCACGTGTAAGGATACATGAGTCTAAAATGAATGCAGTTCTACAGTAAGTTGTGAAAGGTACGATCTCGCATATACAGCCATCGTTATTACTTCGTTCATATGTGTACGCGCGTGTATGTGTGAGTGAGTGTGTGTGTGTGGTGTGTGTGTGTGTTTGTCCATTTTCTTCCTTTATGGGCCGTATCGAGGCTACTTTTAAGACGACATCCTATAAATCATTATTGCTTGAGACAACTCCAGAAAGCTAACAGGAGGGATTCTGCCGTCGTCTTCTACCGCAAAAGGGTCGCGTAGCGTGAGCGAAAATACTCCGTCATTAATCACGTCGGTGCGGACGAGACACGAAACGGTCGCAAACAAACCCCGCTCCCTCTGAACGCGCGAGCTGTGGCTAATACACGGACCGCTGGGGAGCTGTGCCGCGGCGGCGGTGGTAATAGCGAGGGAATGCGTAATGCAGCGCTGCGCCCGGCTGTCCATTAGGCGCCTCTGTCTGCCAACCTGACTGGCGATATTTAACCGGCCGCGTAAACCTCCCCCGTCTCCTCGTCGCTCCTGGCATTTCTTTGCGACTGAACACGTCGTTAGCAGGCCGTCGTGGTTCGAGAGGCCTCCGAAGTTCTCTGTCAACAGAGAATATCTAGATCATTAACAAATCTTATCCACTAGAAAATTGGGCGCAGAATCGGAGGAAGGCAATGGCAAACAATTTTCTCACATCCTTGACAGTGATAGTCAAATGAAAATGAGACGGATAGGGAAAAGCAAGTACACTGTTTATATTTCAAAGGTAGTCACCATAATTGTTATTAATTTACTGCATTTTGAGACAATACGGTCAATGCCTTCATGGAAAAAAGGTTCGTGGTTGCCTACAGAATCATAATTGTACCCAAACGTGCACATCTTTGTCCGAAGCAAATCGACGCCCACGAATGTTTCTCCACGGCTACAAAAAGATGGAAATCGCGTGGGGAGAGATCAGGACTGGATGGAGGATGTGTAACGGCTCCAGCCAAGCTTCTGCAGCGTACTCGAAACAACCTTTTCTTGCGCTCAGTACAGCAAAGAGAATATAAACTTTTGTTAGAACCTAGGCTAGCGGAACCCTTATAGCCACTTATTGCAGATATTATTCTTAATTCGTAAGACAAATCAATTTAAATGATTTTGATTTTTACAGATTTTTGCATACATAATTTTCCGTAGAGAATAATTGTACAATCTGCTCTAATAAGTCAACTACATATTTGTGAACATGTGTGAGCTTAAGTTCAAGGGGAGCAAGGAATGAAAGAATAAGCCTTTAAACCTAAGACATTACTGTATTGCAAATTAGTATTAAAAATAACTAAAATAAAGGTAGCCTGCTGCTGGATAAATACACTGCTTGACAAAAATAATGAAGCATTCGAAATGGGAGGAGTAAACAAAATGACTTCACGGTTTGAGAAGATACGTGATGGTATTGCACCGATTACAACGTCTATTCAAATTTACAAAGAATCTGTCAGTATGAGTCTAGTTATCGGTACGTTGTACATCCTCTGGTTTCGATTTTTTGCACTGCTTCGGTTCGATAAAGCCGTTTTATCCTCTCCTGAAGCAACTGGCCCACAACTGTAGTAACTGGTCCTTGATATCGTGGGTTCTGACACTAGGACAGACTTGACAACCGAGCAAGGTCTAAACATGTTGTATCGCGAACATTTCTTTCGATCTTACTGGCCACAGGAGGCCTCAGTATAGCGCAGTAGTTCATAAAGGCAGGTGCCATGTGTCGGCAAGTATTACACTGTTGAAAAATGACACCACGATACTATCTGACGATACGTAACACATGTATTGCGAATACATAGAAAGAAGGATCCTTTATTGTATGATTATATGATAGCGGAACAAACACTGGTAGCAGTTACTTCTGTAAAATATCTGGGAGTATACGTGCGGAACGATTTGAAGTGGAACGATCATATAAAATTAATTGTTGGTAAGGCGGGTACCAGGTTGAGATTCATTGGGAGAGTCCTTAGAAAATGTAGTCCATCAACAAAGGAGGTGGCTTACAAAACACTCGTTCGACCTATACTTGAGTATTGCTCATCAGTGTGGGATCCGTACCAAATCGGGTTGACGGAGGAGATAGAGAAGATCCAAAGAAGAGCGGCGCGTTTCGTCACAGGGTTATTTGGTAACCGTGATTAACAAACTCAAGTGGCAGACTCTGTAAGAGAGGCGCTCTGCATCGCGGTGTAGCTTGCTCGCCAGGTTTCGAGAGGGTGCGTTTCTGGATGAGGTATCGAATATATTGCTTCCCCCTACTTATACCTCCCGAGGAGATCACGAATGTAAAATTAGAGAGATTAGAGCGCGCACGGAGGCTTTCAGACAGTCGTTCTTCCCGCGAACCATACGCGACTGGAACAGGAAAGGGAGGTAATGACAGTGGCACGTAAAGTGCCCTCCGCCACACACCGTTGGGTGGCTTGCGGAGTATAAATGTAGATGTAGATGTAGATGAGGAGGTAGAATGTTCGTGATGTACTGTTGAACCATCAGTGTTCCCTCAATCACTACCCGCCGTGACCTAAATCCCTATGAGTTAAGGAGTAACACCGCTGGGCCTCTCCAACACATTGGAGGCAGTGTACAACCATGGCTGGTAGCTGAACACAATGCGACACACTTCATCAGCAGTCCATGCTTCCTGACCACAGCACCACTACAAACGTAGTCGCTTGTGTTACGGCGTTAACGGCACCCTACGTATGGGACGGTAATTTACTAGCCCGGCTGCTGCTAGTCTCCGACCAATGGTGTGTGATGACATAGACTGTTGCAGGTAGACCAGTGTGTACTGAACCGGGGAACTAGAAACGACGGAGCGGCTTCATCCCGCCGTAGCCCTCAGTGGTTTACAACCCCGTAACAGGCCACGGTAGTCCACCCACCCCACCGCCACCCCACACCGAACATAGGGTTATTGTGCGGTTCGGCCCCCCCTCTGGGACCGTCATACCAGACGAGTGTAACCCCAAATGTTTGCGTGGTAGAGTAATGATGGTGTACGCGTACGTGGAGACAGTATTTGCGCAGCAATCGCCGACATAGTGTAACTGAGGCAGAATAAGAGGAACCAGCCATCATTCGCCAACGCAGATGGAAAACCGCCTTAAAAACCATCCGCAGGGAAGCAGCGCGTTAGACCGCGCTGCTAGCCGGGTGGTCAGGAAGACCAGTACTTGTTTCCTGGTTATAGGTGCAGATTTGAAGGGCTTACGATGTGCTTGATGCAAACCATCTGCAAGTAGTATCCTAATTAACAGTAGCTAAAATCAAGGTAACACTAAAAAAAATAACATAGTATAGTATAGTATAGTAGAATAACCCCCATTGCGGTGAAGGATTACAGTAGAAACCTGTAGTGTTAAACATAATAATAGCTGCAGATAGAATATTGAAATAGTTAAAAATAGGACGTGGTCGAGCGGAACCTTGAAGACAAACATGCAGGCTCTCACGTTTCCACGCGGTAATCATCGGACCACTGTCAAACCGAAATTACCCACAAATCTTGATTTTCGACGACTGGACCACCCGGTGGAATTGAGACGCAATGAGGCCCCTTTCAAAATCCCTCAGGCTCTGATGGCGATGGTGGTGGTGGTGGTGGTGGTGGTGGTGGTGGTAAGGTCCTACGGGACCAGACTGCTGAAGTCATCGGTCCCTAAGCTTCCACACTTCTTAATCTAACTTAAACTGACTTACGCTAAGGACAACACACACGCTCATTCCCGACGGGGAATCCGCTGATAGCGCTGCCTCAGACGAGTACCTAGCGTCTCCGTGTTCGTCACAGTGATCACTCAACATATGACACTGTTCACGCACCTTATACTGTATACCCTACCACACCTGGTTACAATACTGAACATGGACAACACTAATGCACTCTGTGGCCAGTCTCAGAGAACTGATACTGATCATTTACGTACCTGCTTATGGTGTATACGTGTACGAAGTTACATTTACATCCGACCATGTCTTCAAGATCCTTCAGTTTTTTTGTTAATGAGTGTGTTCTACAACGTTTTACTCCACCCTATGCATTGCAACATTCTTCGATCCTCCTTGCCATCCTGGCCACAAGATGGTCGAACGTTGTTGCTCAGGTCGGTTCCATTTCTCGACAGTAGTCCTCCGAAGGTTGTTCAGTGTTTGTGGAGAATTCCTGCTAAGACTGCCAGTTTCAGCTAGTCTCAAGCACTTTCTGTATGGTTTTATGTCATCAAACATCACATTCCATTCTATTCGATTGGAAGGTAATCGCAGGGAATGTGCGTTGTGCTCGTGCATTATCGTGCTGAAAGAGAATCCAACCACCTAAATATTCACTGCAGTGTTGGACAGTATGTTGGAGAGCACTGTATCGAAGTTTTACAGCCCTCAGATTACTATGCAATAGGCAGCGATGTCAGGCGTCTGTCATCCGTGTAAGATATCAGCTCTTAACATGAGGGACTGACATCCCTACTGAACCCATGGGACTGCATATGTGAGATATGCAACGGCACCTGTCCATCTCCACACTTCTGTACGTCTACATATGTACTCCGAAAGCTACTGTGAAGTATATGGCACAGGGTACTTCCCATTGAACAAGTTATTAGGGCTTCTTGCCATTCCGTTCATCTTTCGAACCCGGGAAAAATGACTGTTTAAATGCCTCTGTGTGCGTCGTGATTAATCTAAATTTGTCCTCAAGATCTCTACGGGAGCAGTAAGTAGGAGATTATAATACGAGGGCGCGCTGAAAAGAAATGCCTCCTTTTTTTATGTATAAACTCTTAAAGCTTTTTAAAGATAACAAACGTTATTAACATTCTAGATCTTTATTCTTCATGGCAACATAATCACCACTGCGACGAACATATTTCGCCCAATGAGAAACAGGTTTGTTGATACCGCCACTGTAGAATATTTCTCTTTGTTCACATGGCCACAACCCCATCCCGTTTGCCACGCTACATCACTATCAAAGTGAAGTCCTCGAAGGTCTTCTTCAAGTTTGGAAAACGGATGAAAATTGTATGGGGCCAAGTCGGAACTGAATGAAGGATGATCGACGATAGAGAACACAAGGCGTCGAATTGTTGCAGGTGTCACAGACTAATTCTTTCTTTCAGTTTTCTGGGGGCCTCGCCGTACACCGACATAGTTTCGTTACACACGGCCTTGTTACGTGCTACAATTCGTAGCTTTCTAGCGACAGAGAGCTGCAACTTGCGTTAGTGATGTGGGAAACTCGGCCGAATAATATGCATAATACGTAATACCTCAACTGATATTGAAAACCGAATAAAAATTTTGGAGGCGTTAATTTTCAGAAAACCAGTTTATATTCCTGACTTCATCACTAAAAGCTGGTTCTGGAAACGCTATTAGTAGTCGTTCTCGTGAAAGTTTGCGTCTATCTTCAAGTGTCTGCAATGTGAGTTTCTTCAGCAACCCTGTGACACTCCCACGTGTGCTCTACGACGATCAGCAGGTACTGCTGGAGCCTGGAGACCTAACTGACGCTGAGGAGACGGTTGTGCATTGTCTGGATTAGTGCAGCCTTCAGAGTTGGCTGCGAAAAGGCAGCTCGCAGTTCTGTTACCTAAGAGCCGTAACTCGTTGGCAGCGCTCATCAGATGGTACTGTTGGCCGCAGTTGACCACTACGAGGCAAATCTTCAATAGTCTATGCCTAACGACAGTGACTGACTTTCCGAATGACATAGCTGTGTTATACCCCAAATCGGCGGAGAACTTCCCGTGCCGTAAAGTCGTAGTGCGATCTAGACTGGAAACGGACATTCTAGATGAGTTGACGGACTAAACGGCCCACAAAAGTCGCATTGTCTATTGGAGACATTGTTGGCTACTGAACTTCACTGAGAATAAAGGTTTTCCTTTTACCTCCGCTACACAGGTGGCCAAATGTAGCGATTTCCTGTGATCAGACAACGATTACTGAGAAAACTACACGATCTGATCAAAAGTATCCGGACACTCATATGTAATGTGGAAATGATCTCTATATGTCATGAGACGTGGACATAGCAGTATAAAAGGAGGCAGGGAGTGTTGTGTTGTCAGCAGAGTAGCAGTAACAGCAGAATGGCTATGTCAGAAGAGCTCAGGGACTTAGATCTTGGACTAGTCATTGGATGTCTCCTGATTAACAAATCATTGGGAATCTTTCACAATGCACAATGACCGTGTGTATGGACTTTAAAAAAACGGTGTACAATGGTCGAGCACTTCCTTGTAAGCCACACATATCTGTGTCAGCACTAAGCAACGCTTGAGGTGGTGTAAAAAGTGACACCTCTGGACAGTGGATGATCGGGAAAGAGTGATTCGCAGTGGTGAATCACGCTATGAACGGTTTGGGTTTGACGAATGCCTGGTGAAAGCTACCTCCATCACGTGTAGTGCTAACAGTGATGTACGGAGGAGGTGGTGTTATTATATGAGGTGTTGTTCGTGATTAGGGTTAATCTCCTTACTGCGCATAATAAAATGATAAATGCGGAAGAATATGAAGCATTTTGCAGTATTGTGTACTACGTACAATAGAGCAACAGTTCGGAGACGATTATTATTTGAATTAACATGACGATGCATCCTGTCATAAAGCAGCATTGTAAGGCAATGGCTTGTGGTCAGTCACATTCCTGAAACGGATAGGCTGCCAAGAGCCCCGACCCTGAACCCAATGAACACCTTTGGGATGACCTAAACCGCAGAGTTCACTCCAGACTACAGCGTCCAACATTACTAATTCCTCTTTTTTCGGATCTTGAGAAAGAAAGGGTTTCAGTTCTTCCACAGACATTCAGACAACTCATTGACAGTGTCTCAGCAAATTTTTCGGCGTCGTAACGGCGAAGGGTGGATACACTCCATATCAATGTCTTCCAATAAGTGTCTGGATAGTTTTGATTCGCTAGCGTATGTAAGTGTTGAGCGTGGTTCAACACCATTCCTGAGCAGTTTATTTATGTAGTTATTGTTCGGCAACAGAGTTTTATCTGAGGCTCGTTTAGTCGTATGTATTGGTTCAAATGGCTCTGAGCACTATGGGACTTAACATCGGAGGTCATCAGTCCCCAGAACTTAGAACTACTTAAACCTAACTAACCTAAGGACATCACACACATCCATGCCCGAGGCAGGATTCGAACCTGCGACTCTAGCGGTCGCGCGGTTCCAGACTGAAGCGCCTAGATCCACTCGGCCACCCCGGCCGGCAGTCGTATGTATTATTTGTATCACATTACACTTGGGAAAATCATGTAACAGTTATATGTTAGAATGAATCTGTGCATTGAAATATTGTTTTACTTATGTAAGGACACGTATACAATTGCCTTATGCTAGGACAACGATTCAGCTTATAACAGCTAGAAGCAACTGAGTTGATACACAACGAAACTGAAATTACAGATGTATCAGATATCACGCATGCAAGCGCAGAGCTACTATATCATTCACAAATTAATCGGTAGAAAACAACTCCACAACCGCAGATGACGTAGACAGTGACTATGCTGTCGTCCAAGCGTCATAACAGCAGATTCAAGTTCTCTTTGTATTCGTTCTGCAACTTGGCAGACGCCTTAGTCACCATTTATTCGAGTACTGCGAGACAGCCCTCTGTTTGTAGCACTATCGGAGTGTACCTATATATATCCATATCTCTCTCCTTCAGGGAAGGAACACGACGGAACAGTCAGTCTGACCGCGGATGCATTTTACCCTGTCTTATCCGTGGCTTCTGTTATCTGATCGTAGGGAGACAATAGTGGCTAACGTCGTGAGATTTGATGTCTTCGGCATAGGCGAGGCCGCGAAGGATGCGACGCGAGGGCGGCTCATTAGCGGCTCGCGGTGTGTGCCTGTCATCGGGAGGTTGCCGTAGAAAGTCGCGGCAAGGGGCAGACGCACGCACGCGAGGCGCTCATTAATTGCTCGCCTGCGATGCCTGGTGATGGGCAGGCGAGGCTGCGGAGCGCTTCTTTTCACGAGTAACGACCGGCCGCCGTTGCGGCTGCCGCAGCCGCCACTGCGTTTTCCAGTTCTCGACTCTAATTATTCGACTTGCGTTGCCATACTGTGCAGCTATGGGCCTTCCCGACTAGGATGAGCAATCCACATCACTGCATTTTTGAGAGATGACAACATAATGTGGCTTTAGTCAACATCATGAAGACTAGTCTGATGCAACTAGTCTACCTATAAATAAGTGGGACGACATACGCACGTAAGAAAATTAACTTCGCGATCTGAAAAATTATATGAATGTCGCAAATGTCACGGCTGTGAACAATAATATACGGCGTAAACAAAATCAAAGGCTCACTTTTTCGAAATCCCATAAATGTCTCCCATTGCAACGCATGAGTTTGACATTTGGCTCAAAGGTGCCTACAGCCTTCCTCTATAATGGAGCAATGTGGCGCCCTGCGACGTCACCCTCGGGCTCACTGACGCTTCAAACAGAAAGGTGTCGACACGTGCAGTAAAACAAGGCCACAGCTTAGAACTTAATCTGAGCTGTAAGGTGAGTTAATGATGTCAAATTGTCACCAAATTTCGCCACAGTTCTGCCGTTCGCCACCGTAGACGTGTCACAAGATGAGAAGGGCCTCACAGCCCCTCTTACCCTGCGATCGAGGTCAGAACTGTGAAACCCAGCGTTTAAATCACGCTGTCTTCTCATGAGTGGCCGAGGAAAACGTTGCACGCAGACCGCCGCTCAGAATCGACACGAAAAGGCCACAGGGAATGGCATAAAGGGCATCAATGAAACCAAGCCTTACACTGGGGCGTCGATTTCCACACATTTCGCGGCTTAGAACGACATTTCGCTGTGTGGTGAGCAACAGGAAGATGTTCTTGTTAATATTTGACACTGCTGACACCCTCGCACGTTTCAATCCTACTCCAGGGAGATTGTGGAACTGCGTCCCCACTGAACGTGATCGCACCCCTTTGGAGCGCAGCGCGACTGAATTTTTTGATCTCGTGTAGAGGCTGGAACCACTATGGATCGTCCAAAAGCATTCCACGAAATCTGAACGTGATCAAGAGCAGCAAAGGGTATTAGGCTTTTTCAGCCCTCGTGGTTTCCTCGCTCCTGTGCAACATTACCATGTGCGAGAATAAAACGACAGAGCGATCTTCTGAGACACCCCCCCCTCCCCCCCCCCCCAGTTCGGTAACACCCTCTATACCATCCACGTAACTTTGTTGCGCACGTTGCAAATGTACCTGTCAGTAACTCTGACACCAGCCTGGCGGCTGCTCTAGCGCCTGAAGGTAGGTAAACTTCACCCAAGGGAAGTCGAAGGGGTTGCCTAACCCTCAGGCGCTAGAGCAGCGCCAGGTTGACTTTGTGTAGAAATTTTTGAAGGTACATTTCTAACATGCTCAATAAAGGTGGTGGGGGCACCGTGTGCTTTGTTAAATTGTCAGGGGGTCTCAGAGATACCCTTTGCGTTTTATTCACGCACGTGTTAATGTTGCACTCCTCGGAGGAGGACGAAAAAGAGGAGGGCTGAAAAAGTATTAGTATTCTTTGCTGCTTCGGATCACGTTCAAATTTCGTCGAATGGTTTTAAACGGTCCCTAGTGGTTACAACTTGTACACGAGAGCAAGAATTGCGGTTGTGATGCATTCCAAAAAAGTGCGATCACAGTCAGTGGATATTTAGACACACAATGTCGTTGCAGAAGGGTTGAAAGGTCCGTAGGTGTCAGCAGTCTCAAAGGTTGCCGAGAACATCTTCCTGTTGCTCTTAGTACCGCCAACTGTCGTTTTCGAACGCGAAATGTTTGTGTCAACGCCCCAGCGAAATGGATGGTTTCATTGACACCCTTCATGCCATCCACTGAGGCCTTTTCCTGTCGATTCTAAGCTTCTGTGAGTCTGAAAGTTTTTTCTCAGTCACCCATAAGAAAACTGCATGATTTTAACGCTTCGTGTTGCAGTTCTGACCTCCATCGCAGAGACGTCAAAAGTAGTGGTGAAACGTGGCTAATAACAGCTATGACGACGTTCTCATCGAGTAACACGTTCACAGTGGAATTGTACAGAATTGTGGTGAAATTTGGAGCCAATCCAACATCATTAATCCACCCTACAGGTCACGTGAACTTCTGAGCTACGGCCTTTTTCGCATGTGTCGACACCTTGCTGTTGGGAGCACCGCCGGGCCTGACGGTGACGTCGCAGGGCGCCATGCTTTTACGCAGCCACAGAGGAAGGTTTTAAACACATTTGAGTCAAATGTCAAACTTACGTGTTGCAATGGTAGACAATTGCGGGGTTACGGAAAAGTGATCCTTTAATTCTGTTGCGCAGTGTACTATTGAAATACTAATCTACTTAGGTAATACTAGCTGTTTTACAAATTACTCACGTTAACGAATTTCTACTATTTAAAATGCTTTTTATTTTCCGACATAATCGCAACTATGTTTCCAGTTTACCGGTTTGCACCGTCTGAAGTGGCCATCTTCACACGCAGTTGGTGTACGAGCGGGCCGTGCACGGCGGTTGCTGCCGTATTTGTCCTGTGCAGCAGCTGCATGTGAAGAAGTTAGCCGTTTCAGGCGATCGAAATCGATAATATGAAAAGATAGTTGTGATGATGTCGGAAAAAAAGTCATTTTAATCGTTTTAGCAATCACAAACGTCTCCAGAATGTCGTATCTTTTAAAATTCTCCTAAGTTTTGAAAGCAAGAAACAATCCTCAAACAACTATGTAATTACCAAAACTAACTTACGCAGAAGTAACTAAATTCTCGCATTTACAGGAATCTTTCTATTTTGTATAACCTTTTTGTTTGAAGGAATTACAAACCCCTATATTCATGGCTTGATCATTCGTGCGAAACACACCACATCAGTAGGCTACATTCAGATGCCTAAATCTGAAAAAGAAGGAAGGAAGGAAAATTAGAGTTTAATATAGCGTCGACAGAGAGTTCATTAGAGGCGGAGCACAGGCTCGGGTTAGGGAAGGGTGGAGGACGAAATCAGCCTTGCCCTTTTCTAACTAACATTTACGGCATTAACCTCAAGCGAGTCAGGAAAATCACCGAAAATTTAATTCTGGATGGCCGAATACGAGTCCAGTGTGCCACCTGGCTCGGTACCTAAATCTGTCTTTTTGTAGCTGTAGTCATGATCAGGTTATTTTATTAAACGAAACTTTTAATGTCCAAACAACACGACGAGGACGCAGCTGCACCATACTTTTCATTATACAGAAACTGCAATCATGAAATCAAATCAATTACAGTGTAAATTCTGTTAGATCGGAAAAAGTACTCTGAATATATAGATTTTGTGAGTTATGGTAGAAACAGCACAGAATGTTACGCTTTGGCAGTAAAATCTTCTTTATGCATTAGACGAGTGGTACTATGCTGGACAGAACGCGTCAGAAGTAGCGAAAAACAGGTTCTTCATACGTCAACATTCAAGCTGCGCAAGTCGGTATGCTGTCTTATGTTAGCTATACTGTATTTGTACTGCTTCCTGCTTCATTCGGTCTCTGAAGACACACACTCAGATTATCTACGAATAACCGTTCAGAAGATCCATGACATATTTCGGGCAGTCCTTTTCATTCAAGTAGCTCTCTCCTCCTGTCTAAGCAAACTGTTGACCATCTGAGCAGTACGTCCGTAAACTTTACTGCCCGTTTAGCCATTCCAGAAGCGCTAGTCGAACAAGAGCTTCATAGAGGTCGCGGTTCATTGATATTTCACCGTCGGCCACACACTTCTTTTTCCTGTCCTTAACCCGTATCTGCACGGAGTCGGCATGTTAATCACAGTTTAGAAATTTTATTTGTTGGAGGCGGTCGGGTGATCTTCCTGTTGCCAGCCATTTTGCCCTGGAACTGAATTTATGTATCCCAGATGTTTACATCTAGTGTTATCGTATGTGGAAGGATGAGAGAGTTTTCGATATGTTTACAAGGTGCTTAACTGAGGGGAGGATCAGGGTACCAGACCTAGTCGAATATGGAAAACCGCATAAAAACCACATCCAGGCCAACCGCCACAACGGCCCTCCACGTTAATACGCCGAGCGTCTTCGCCCCGAGGCCGGCGCCCCTCTTTCAATACCGGAAGCCGGTGCCCGGGCTAATCCCTGTTCCTTCACTTCAGAAAAGCGTTCAATAAAGATCCGCAGTGCCGCTTAATGAACAAAAAACGAGCGTACAGAATACCAGGCCAACTGTGTGACTGGACTGAATAATTCCTAACAAGTAGAACACAGCATGTCATTCTCAACGGACTGGCGTACGCCAACGGAGTGTTGTAGAACAATTACTTTTCACTATATACGACCTAGTGGATAACGTCCAAAGTTCCTTTAAGCTTTTCGCGGATGCTACTGTTGTATTCAGAGTGGTCAAAACGCAAGAAAATCGTAGAGTATTGCACGAAGACCTGCAAAGAATTGACGCTTGGTGCACAGACTGGTTGTTGAACTTCAACATAAATAAATGTAAATAATTACGCATAAATAGGTAGAAAGAGTATTATTTTATGGTTACAATATTGCAGAACAATCACTGGAAGCAGCATATGTAAAAATATTTAGGAGCATGGGTACGCAGCGATTTAAAGTGCAACGACCACATGAAACTCATCGCAGGTAACGCAGATGCCAGACTGACATTCATTGGACGCTTCAAAAGAGGCCTTAGGCACAAAGTGTGGTTTAGTATTAAAATTACGAGAGCGTACGTTCCTAGAATAGTCAATAAATACATTGTTTCCTCCAATGTAGAGAGCAGGCCAACAACGTAAAATCAGAAAGATTCGAGCTGACGCAGAGTCTTACCAACAAACTTTCTTGCCGGGAACCATTCTGGACTGGAAATGGGAAGGGGAGAAGTAACAGTGGTACACAAAGTACCCTTCGCCACACACCGTAAGGCGGCTTTCAGGGTATAGATGTAAATGTGGATGTTAAAAAAGCCTTGACCTTTTAGGAAATATCGCTATTTGCTATCATTATCATCATCATCATCAGCAGCAGCATCCATTTGTCACTCAATACTATTTAAACACCGCCTCCAGACATCTGATCCGTTACAGTCTTCATCCATACGCATCCATAGTGCTCCTAAATGTTTTCTAATGTCATCGCCTCAGTATTTTCTTGTCACTTGGAATCCATCCAAAAACTTCTTAGATCTTCTACCAGCCTTTCGCCTGTCTAAATATCGTGATCACCTCGATTTCATTTTCATTACAGATATAACCTTTGTATACTGTACATACTTTCTTCTCTTACGTACTCATCAACCATAGGTCATTTAGTCCTATCAGTCACTGCTTCTACTCGTACTTCTACACGCAGGTTCATGAGAATGGACAAAGGCAACTGGAAATCATCTGTATTATTTTTCTCAAGAAGAACCATCTGGATTCATGGAGTCATTTAAGATGAAATTTTCTGCCACTAATTCCGATTTTGGGTCCCTGTCGAAAACCGTGTCAAATGGAATCATGATAATTATGAATGAAAGGAAGGAAACAAATGTTGACACAGGACCTCCTGCCACTATGAAAGTAATGAACTGATTTTGATGAATGTATTTCAAGCATGTGATGTACTATATATACGAAATCAGTGTTTACCACCTTTAATCCTGAAGAAATGTTGCGACTTCATCTGGTGCTTTCATTAAATTATCTCCTCTATTGTTTATTGTGTAGCGTAGTAAGTCAAAACCAAGGTAACTAACTGCTTGAGACAAATATTTTTTAAGATTAATGCGCACTTTGTATGATAATACATATTTTAAAAAAACCAGTGCTGAAGCATATCGGCTAAACCACTGAGACATATTTGGGAGACGCGTTCCTCAACTAGCCATCCAATCACTCTGATTTAGTATTATCTAAGTCATTTCTATTGTCTGACCAGATTACTCCCTCAACGAGGCCACTGAGGATTCCTTCCAATTCCTGTTTCACCACACCTATTGTTTGCTTCGTAACAATCGTAACGGGATGTCAAGAACTAACCGGAGAGAAAATAAGTAGAGACATATATCTGAACTAAAATTTCGCTTTGTTTCAGAAGATAACAGCAATAAATTTCGAGAGCATAGTCCTTTTATCCACAATACTATAAACTTGTTATGTTAAGATCTAGATTTTACGATTTAGAAAATACGCTCTCTTCTTCTGATATGAAACAGTTTTCCTTAGTTAGCAGCGTTCTGAAGACGATACATTCTAATACTGTTCCTTTAAAAGAGAGCTATCTTATGGGTATACAAATTCAGTAACGAAATAAACCGTCGTACTAGTACCACTGCTGCTACTGTGATATAATTCCTGAAGAATATGCAAAACTGTAAAGTCTCTAAATGTTCACCGAACAACAGAAATACAACCAACAATACACTTCAAAACAGCACGAAACTTATAAAATCAGTTCCTGAGTCAGTTCTGTAACAATTTCCTAGAGCTATCAACAGAAGCAACAACTTATCTACGTCATTGGCATTGAGATCACAATGTAGTGCCCAATCATTCTCCATTGTTCATAAATAGCGTTACATAATGAATCACTTTTTCTTTTCTTACCTTTGTCCATATGTCGCTCTCATAATTAATAGCAGATCTCGTTTCGGTATGTGTGTGTGTGTGTGTGTGTGTGTGTGTGTGTGTGTGAGTGTGTGTGTGTGTGTGTGTGAGTCTGAAGAAGAGGCACCCCTGTATGCTAAGAGAAAGGCTAACCACGGGCTACAGAGTATCAGCCATATCCGACTATCGCAACTCGGACCATTATTCAAGTCACATTCGATTTACCGGCATTATGAATCGAAGTGGAGCGTGATGCATCTAACGATATGGCTTTGCAAATTATACGAGAGTTCTTTTGAAGTCTGCCGAACAGTGAACCGTTTGTTGCTCGTGATGATGGTTCACTTCGTCTTCTGGCCAATCTAGCAGCCGCAATATTAATTCATAATTGTGGTATCTCTCTAATATTCAGCAGTCACAGTCTCGTATTTCCAACTTCTGGCTACAAGGGTCAGCAAAGATTGTGTGTTGCGTCATAGTAAGTGGGGATACGGGTGGGAGGAGGTTTGTGCATTTGTAAGAAGCACATATCGCCAAAGTACTCACAAGCCGTAATTTTGCCATTATTTCGAAATCTGAATTCTTTTTTATTCGAATTCCTTCGTTTCCCACATTCTGGTGGTATTTCCGCTTTTCCAGGTGCCTACCCATTCAGTAATAGCTCATTCGAGGTTTACGGCTTAGTTCTGTTACGGAACGTTGTTTTTGTTGCTATAATGACACCGTAATATAAAAGCAGAAAGTCGAATGCACTACCTGACCGAGGATTGTACAGCCTCCATCCTATGTGGTTATGTACTTCCAGTGTTTGATTTCGTTCAATTGAAATGGAAATGACGAACGACGCAGCGTTTCAGAAATGAATGGGAGAAACCACCTAAAAATAACGATCCATAGTTTCCGTACGGATTTGGCTCATCGTCCTACGACAATCCACATCTTGCATTAAACAAGGAGCAATGCACTAGATTCTTTTATTCAGTTTCCTTGGCAAAACAACTCCAAAAAAATATGTATTTTTTTTCGCCTTCCTAGTACAGATACTACCTGATCGTCTCATGAAATATCAAAGCTTAGTACAACGCATAATTGCTTGTACGATATGACCTGATCAAGATATTCACCATTAATCGGCTAATGTGATACAACAGAGTTTTTTTCTCATTTTTAAAGACATTATCTTGCTGCGAGTATTTTTCTTCCGTCGTTAAAATTACAAGGAAAAGCGTGTTTTTCTCGCCAGACGCGTTTCGCTTTATTGAAGCAAAGAATTACCAGTGGTGGTAACTTCTGCTTGGTTTTTTCGCCTACATGAGGAAGTGCCGTCTGCTAACACGTAGGAGAGAAACCAAGTAGAGATTACCACCTCTGATGGTACTTTACTTCAACAATGCGAAACGCGTCTGGTGAGAAAAATCGCAATTTTTTGTAGTTGTAACGACGGAGCAAAAATACCCTCAGAAATTGTAAGGCAGATACGGACAATATGGCCACACAAATGACGAACATTATCTTCAGTTTATCCGTCTTTAAAGAAAGCTGCCATTTATTACACCAAGCGTAATTTTTTCCCAAGTATTTGTGCTCCTCAAGCATGTCCCAACTCCACTTTCTTCGTTATGAGCGCACGGTCCCACTTAATCCACGTGTTCATCGTCTTGCAGCCAACTTGCTGAAACATCACCATTACTATGCAGTACAGCATCAGTACCACAACTATCACTTTGTAAACCATCACCTATTTTAGTAATATCATATATTCGGTGTTCCACAGTTTGATGTTTGTTTTACTATATTGAATTAAAAAAAGTCTTAACGGCTGAGGAAATGTTACATTCTGATCGTAGCCTACGCCCATTTGGAGGAACGAAAGAACAACACAAAAAATAAGAAAAGAGCTATGCAAGCAAACCACTTTTCACATGTACCATTCGTGAATAGAGCGGGCACTTTTACTGCCATATGGTACCAAAAAAATACTCTTTGCCACACAGACTATAGATAGGCCTATTTAAAACATACATCCAAATATTTCGTATTTGCAGCCACCACGACACTTCTTGCTATGAGAACAGTTTCTCAACATTTTAACAATACTTATTTGAATTCCCAAAAAAACAAAAATAAACATTTTGTTCTCCTTTTAAGAAAAACTGTTACTGTATGTCACAGGTCTTGATGTTAAAAGACTGAGAGACGTACTATGTTAAGCAAAATTACTACGTAAAAAGTAAGTGTGTTTTTAGGGAAGACTCGCGTGCTAATGAGCGGCTCAAGGCGCCAAGCAGGTCTAAACACATACGTCAATCGAGGCTTCCGAAGGCCGCTGTGCGGTTGTTACAAGTGTTCCCGATAAATTGGGCACCTTTGTTACAGGTCTACTGAATCAATGCATTTTCAATTATTGTTTTGTATCGTACCTTATTATTTTCCGGCAACGGTCGCACATACATGTGTGCTGTTTGCAATGCAGTATCTCGTATATCGGCCTGTAAAGCCATAAGGACCATAACAAAAACAAATCGCCATCCACCCACCTAATATCTAAATAAATGCAGCCACATTAGCATTTTTTATTAATGAGACAACATATAAAGCGGCTCTAAATAATCAAATATTCGCGTGCAGCGCAGGAGCAGCCGACATTCGGCTGACCAAAACATCAGTATAACTGGGAATGTAAGCCATCTGAAGATGGACATGGTAAGCCGAAATCGGTTATGGCACTGAAATAAAGCACTTTAGAAATATTTGTGTCTGGCGGCCTTATTCACCAATAATCATTAGTGGCCGCAGAATTCAAAAGATCCAACATGTATTAAATAACACACAAACAACGTAGTTTAGGGCTCATTATGAGCCGCACAAGCAATCATTTTTATCTCGCACCATTCTTAGTGGAATAGGAAAGAGAATGACTAACAGTGGTACGAAGCACCGTCCGCCATGCACTTTAGAGTGGCTGGCGGAGTATGTACGTAGATGTAAGAACATCTAAGTGTCTCGTTTGGGTCGTTCACTTGAAGTCGGTGGGACTGCAGTCACCATACGGGATTTAAAAAAAAAAATACGGAGCTAGGTAAAGCGCCGCAGTTCTTTGTCTGTGGAAGCAGGTCTCACGACCAATGCTTGTTGTAATTAGCGGAACAGCAGCCTGGCTGTAGATCGCACTCTGCATCGATAGCCATTCCCGAGAATCTGCAACGAGCGAGTTGGGGCAGTGCTAAGACACGACTCGCGTTCAGCAGGACGACGACTGGAATTACCTTCCGGATATCTAGAGTTTGGTTACACACTCTTTTCCCTAAGGCAAATGCTGCCAGGGCTACTTTGCAAAGAGCACGTCCTAAATTCTTTCCCGTCCTTCCTCAGTCCGACCTTGAACTCTGCCTCTAATGACTTCGTCGTCGACAAGTTGTTAAATCCTGATGTTCCTTCCTTCTTTGGAAGTCCCACACAGAAGACGAAATTTTTGTAGTTAGTATCTCAGTACTGCTACAGTAGCTGCTATCGGTTTGAATCAGATTTTGTGTGGTAATTATTACAAACAATGTTCAGTTGTGCCTGGGACCTGAACCTGGAACGTACTGTGAAGAAGTTGCATATAATTTTAATGTCTTACCCGAAGCTGAATCCCCCGACTCTGTTGACGATACACTAACGCAGTATCAAAACATAGTGAAGAATTTGTGTGTAGCTTCTTGTTTATTTATTCGCCTTTGAGTATATCCCACAAAGACTGCTACGTAAATAAATCAGAATTACATATAACTGGCAAAGATTTAAAAAAATGGTAAAACAAGCACTAACAAAGATAAGATAAAACAGAGGCTAAAACAATTTAACATACCAATAACGCATGAAGTTGTTTAGTTTACGTGAGTTAGTTCATATTTCTCTTCTTGCTTCCACTAAAAAGAAGTAAAGTCCTTTATACGTTGCAAAGTCTGTCGTTGCTAATACTGTTGGCACAGATGTTGGTAAAAGGTATTTCTTACAACCGTCCCTAGCAACTTTAATGTGAGGTCCCACGGGTTGATGCACCCAAAAAGTATCTGATTTGTGTCTTCAACTTCACCGCCGTCACAAAAAGGAGTTGATGCAATCTTTATGTGGTGTATGTGTTGTGCAAAGTGACAGTGGTTCAAATTCACCCGCACTATGCTTACTGCAAAGTTCCGTGTACACGTAAGTCCATGGTACCAAGGTCTGCTTGGAAGCTCTGATGTATTTGCGTGAAGTAATTTCCACTCATTCCGAATTCTCTCCCTGTAGCCTGCTAACAGATCCTCTGTGGGAACGCGTGTGTAATTTCCTATACCTGATGTCACCACTTCCTTATCAAGAGAGTGAACGATCTCGTTGCCCAGTATGTTGTTGTGCGCTCTAATCCACTACATATGAGCCTGTGGTCATTCCTTTCTATCTAGTTTATTTATCCTATTACCTGGTGGGCTGCAAGTTGGTTTTAGTATCCTCCATAAATTTTTTTAAGAGGTGTTAGCGCAGATTTAGAGTCCGACAAGATGACAATGCTGTCCTCCAGGACCATATGACGGTACTTCAAAGCTTCAACAATCGTTCTAAGATTTGCCGTAATTATTGTAATCTCCTTTGGCAGCTTGTGCTTAAATCCTACTTGCACATGGGAATCTCAAAGGGCACATCCTGCTCTCTGCTAGTTCTTTGAGGCATCTGTGTACATTACCCTCATCTGCGGGTATTTAGCTCTGAGCTCACGAAATGCATGGTTTGAAATAGTTGAAGAAACTAGAAGATCAAATCTCACGTGAGGTTCAAAGACAGCACAGAAGTAACTTCGTTCAAACAAAAGCAGTCGTCTTGCAGAAATGGCTAATCGACTGTCCCGTGCAGGTATATTGTTACACAGCCAATAATCAGACGTGTAATATATTACATAATGTTTCGGTGTGCAGGATAATAGGGCTTCCTCTCAAAATCGAGTCCTCTTCGTTAGGAACGTCGTGCTTAAATATTTGCGCCGCAAGAGTGGGGGTGGTTTGTTACTTTTCGCATGTAATGCAATTGTTGGGATTGACATCATGGCGCCGGCTGGGATGGCCGAGCGGTTCTAGGCGCTTCAGTCTGGAACCGCGCGACCGCTGCGGTCGTAGGTTCGAATCCTGCCTCGAGCATGGACGTGTGTGATGTCCTTAGGTTAGTTAGGTTTAAGTAGTTCTAAGTTCTAGGGGACTGATGACCTCAGATGTTAAGTCCCATAGTGGTCAGAGCCATTTAAACCATTTTTTGACATCATGGTGCCAAGACATATTCTATGTGTTTTGTATTCTATCTTTGTAAGTTTTTGTAGTCAGATATCCATCGCCAATCTGTAGCACGTACAGGGTGACTAGTATTAAACTTTCATTAATTGAGAGGCCCCCGCGAAAAACAAGCGATCGTAGGACAATGAATCTTTGTGAGAACATTTGTGAGGACATGCGGAAGAGACCTAACGAATGCACCATTGAAAGAAGCACGTTTTCATTTCCATATGAGAGAGTAATAGATATCAATTGCGTACCATGTTTACAGTCCAGCTTACACGCGTTATTCCATGCGAGACGACCATCTGCATGCGCAACAGCCTGGAACCGCACTAGAAGTATCATTTCACAACTGTTCGCAGCACTTTTTGAACAGTGGACAATGGCACGTTCAGCTGTCGCGACACAGCTTGTGCACTGGTTGAAGATATGCATATTGCGTCCAGTATTCTCAGCCATGGCAACAGTAACTTCTTCAGCAATTTTTGACGCAGTGAGCGCTGCTCACCTTTTTCAGATACACGTTGACTGCCTGCAACTGTAAAGCACGCTGATGCTTGTATCTCAGCCCTACGTCGCCGTACCAGTACCGGCGGATAACGCTAGTATGACAGTAATATAACTAACTAAGCAAATCCTGCAGCGGCCAATTCGAACCCGATTCCTACAAAGTTGGGTACCTGTTCGGTAATTGGCTTGCTGTCTGTACTGGCTCAAGTAGAGAAAGTTTAATTATAACTACGCTGCGCTTCCGTGTTCCAAAGGTTACCGTACCAGGCCACGACACACATACATGCAGATGTTGCAGTTCGCACCTCGCACCACGCCTGCCACTTCTCTGGACAAGTTAATGTTTCTCTCACATTTTGCTACTACTCGGTTTATATACAGGGTGTCCAGAAAAGGGCTCCCTGATTTCAAAATTAAATATCTCGAAAACAAAGTTCGATAGAGGAATGCTGTCAACGGTATGTTTATTGTGAAAGCTGTAAGAAGTTTATACAGCAGTTTGAAATAATAGTTACAAAAGCTGCTAACAGATGGCGCTGTACATTGTACAGCTCATATCAGCATACATAAGTGAAATAATCGTATGAAAACAATATTTGCAAACAATCACACCACAATGTTTTCAAAATGTTCACCATTGGCACTACAGAAGTGGCGCAAACGAAGAATGAAATTCGCCATCACATTTCGTAGTGTCTCAACCGAAATGGATTCACATGCCACAGAGATCGCCGATTCAAGCTCGTCCAGCGTGGCGGGATGCTTCGGGTAGACCATGTCTTTCACTGTGCCCCACAAAAAAAAGTCACAGGGAGTCAAATTCGGCGAATATGGAGGCCAATCCATGCCTGCACCAGTAAATTTGGGATATTCCAAAGCAATGACTCGATTCCCGAAGTATTCCTCAAGAAAGCGAAACACTTGTTCGGTCCGAGTGGTCGGGCTCCATCTTGCATAAACCATTCAGTACCTGGTCGATCCTCTAACGCTTGCTGTGTGGCGACAAATTGTTCCAAAATTGCAACGTAACGTGCACCAGTGACCGTTTCTAGAATGAAAAAAGGGCCAATAATGCCTCTGCTGCATACTGCAGCCCACACAGTAACTTTAGGAGAATACAGGGGTTTCGCTTCACACCAATATGGCTTTTCGGAACCCCAAAATCGCCAGTTCTGCTTATTCACGTATCCATTCAGGTGGAAGTGTGCTTCATCTGTAAACCAGATGCAGCCAACATCAAATCCTTCACTATCAATCATTGTGAGCATCTGATTAGCAAAGGCAACCCTTTGTTGCACAGCTCGTACGGGTATGACCTGGTGTGTTTGAATTTTGAATGTAAACATGTGTAGGCTCTTTCTCAGTATTTTCTGCGTGCTGGAACGCTTCAAACCAGTCTCAGGTGCAATTCTACGGACGGATGACATTGGATTTCGCTGAATAATTCCAGAAACTGTGGCGATATTTTCAGGCGTAACTGCGGTTTGCTTGCGGCCAACATGCCCCAGTAGATCATCAGTTACGCTGCCTGTTCGTTGAAATTTTGCGAAGAGCGTACGGATGGTTTTCGCGTCGGGTCCTTTTGGAACATTAAATCGTACTTAAAAACTTCGCCTTGTTGCCGTAGGACTCTCTTCTAACCTGTGGTACTCTAGCACCAGAAAAACGCGTTGTTCAATGGAGTACATGGTTTTAATCTCTTCCATCGGTACGCTAACCTCCTTTCACGTATTAATAGTGGAACTGACCGCCCTGGGCTTCGGATCACTAGTTATAATAGGCATTACGTATGGCGATTACAGCGCCATCTGTTAGCAGCTTTTGTAACTATTATTGCAAACTGCTGTATAAACTTCTTACAGCTTTCGCAATAAACATACCGTTTACTGCATTCCTCTATCGATCTGTTTTCGAGATATTTAATTTCGAAATCAGGGAGTCCTTTTCTGGACACGCTGTAAGCTCTCCAATGTAGTTTACAGTCGACATATAGGCCAGTATACTGTATTTCACCACTGGTGTCACCGGAACGACATACACTGATAGGCAAAAACTTTATGGCCACTGCACACCACGATGTTGAATGCCGCTTGGTGGCGTTGAGGGCACGTGACGCGGTAGCAAAAGTTTGTTAGCGGAGCAAACACGGACGGGGGACCACCCTAGTGAAGATATGGGCTGCAAATGAGGAAATCCATTGAGATAAGCGACTTTGACACAGGGCAGATTATAATTACACAGAGCCTGCGAACGAGTATCTCGAAAACGGCGAAGCTGTTCGAATGTTCAAGTGCTAATGTCGTGGGCATCTACGGAAGGCGGCAGAAGGACAGTGAAACTACAACTAGGCGCTAAATGGTTAGACGTCCACGGCTCTTCACAGAATGTGGGGTTCAGAGGTTTGTCTGCTCTGTAAAGTAGGAAAGATAGTGATCTGTGGCAACCCTGCCGAAAGAGAACAACGCTATGTTTCGGAGCACATGGTTCGTCATACATGTTGCACATGGAGCTCCGCAGTAGACCATCCCCACGTGTTCAAATGTTGACCCGACGACATCGTCAGTTACGTCTCTAGTGGGCACAGGACCATACGGATTCGACCGTAGATCAATGGAAACGTGTCGGCTCTTCGGGTGAATCAAATTTTTGCTAAACTATGTCGATAGTCGTCTCCACGAAAGGTGCGGCGCGCCACTGACGCAGGCTTGTGGGAGCAGTATTATGACATGGGAGACATTCTCCTGCGCTTGCATATGGCCTGTGGTAATGATCGACGACAAGCTGACAACTGCGAACCACCTGCACCGCTTCATGGTTGATGTCTTCCCCGACGGCGATGTCATCTTTCAGCAGTACAACTGCCAATGACTCGGAGACACAACCGTGCTACAGTGGTTTGAGGAGCTTTATAGTGAACTCACGTTGATGCCTCGGCGACCAGATTCGCCTGATGCAAATCCTATGGATCCCTCCGGGTCACTATCGAGCGCCATCACTGCGTACGCAAATCAGCGGCCCGTTATTTCTGCAAATTACATGACTGTGCGTAGACATCTAATGTCACACGCTTCCACAAACCTACCAACAAACTGTCGGATCCCTGAAACGCAGAATCAGAGAAATCAGAGATGTATATCGTTCCAAAGACATACAAACAAGCTATTAAACAGGTGGTTATAATTTTTTCGCTTGTCAGTGTATGCTCCTAGCGTTACAGACGGGATCTCTTCCATCCGGTGTCTACTGCCCATAGTATATTTGTTCTGTGAAATGGTTAGTCCGTTTTCCTTGAACCAGTAGCCGATAGCTCTCATCATTGCATCAATTTTAGACTGTCCTTCTAGGCTATCACTTCTTGGGTACGTACACAAATCATCACAGTATTATAGTTCGTTAAGTCGCTGTCGGAAATGGTGTCCACATCTGCGGTATAGATATTATACAATATTTGTGAGAGCACTGATCCCTGTTTCCTTACTCTTCTTCTTTGGTACCACGCTGTTTTTACCGATTTTCGTACCAACCTCTTTGTCCTTAAATAGAGAAAAGAGTTTGCCAATGACGTTAATGTGGATGTTGTTCCGATCCATCTTCTTGGTTAGTACCCAAAGGTCCGCTGCTTTCTAGGCTTTCTCAATATCCATATAAACCGTAGTTAGAAACTGGTTGTTGCTGAGGCAAAGCTGGATATTCGTAATAAGTTGATAAGTTGTGCTAGTGTTTTATAGCTGCCGCTTCCTCTTCGGAAACTCGTCTGTCCAGTCTACAACGGGCCATTATGTCCGTAGCGTCAGTCTATCCTATGTTTTATTACACTTTCTAATACTTTCAAGGGACATAACTGTAGTGACATAGGACTCTGTGACGAAAAATCATCTGGGATTTTTCCAGGCTTCAAAACTGGAAAACATCACGCTGTCTTCAATTCAGAGTCGCAATTCACACTGGACCAAGAATCGCTTAAAATATTGAGCAAGCGAGTTTTTCCTGGTTCTGACAAAATATACAGCTTGGGGTAAAATGTTGTCAGGATCTAGAGCCGTACTTGTGGCTGCTGACAGCGCTCGATTTAGTTCCCTTAATGTTTGGGTTAGTTAAAGAAATGTTGAACACCTGTATCAGTTTTATTAACAGGAGGTGCACAGAGTAAGCTACAAAACGTTAAAGAAATAATTCCATCCAACTAACTGGGAAAGGCACGGCACTGGACGTCTGTATATGAACCCTTCTGATACGTTCAATTTTTTTCCCTCGCAAAGGAGATGGGTGTCCTTGCATTTAAATTCCCGCAAAATTTCTTCCAGTTTTTTCTTTTCTGTTGCTTTACAAATATTTTCACTTTTGCCAGTATTCTATTTAGTTAATGTAATTTTCTACAGTCGTTTGTGGTTTGTATATTTTCAGTGCGTTCTTATGTTTTCCCATTGCATTTCTGTATTTTTAGTTCCACAAATCTGGTGATTTATTCTGTGGAATGAAAATCATCACTGCATTTTCAATATTTTTTCTGAAATTGATGTAATCCGCTACTAGGTTTCCTAGAACTTAAAATTTGTTGATTAGGAATGCTATTTCCGCTTTGTAACGGCTTCAGTCTGCCTTGCGTATGTTCCACTCGTATCTTTTATACAGGGTGACCCAGACGTCCGTTAACATTTAAAAATTCAGTAATTCAGGGAGTAATGCAGGTACACAGGTAAAACGTGACATACATGCCTGAGAATCTGGGCTACCGAATATCCCGAAACTGTATATCAATCGTGATCGGACTCTTTTTCTTCGAGGAAATGCGGGGTGCTGCTTTTAAAGCTGTTAGCGGGACGGGTGTTAGGTATGCCGATACGTTACAGATTCGCATCATCCACCATTTCTCCCCTTACCCTGGAAGGTACGGCTTTCATGCAGGATGCCGCGCCACCCCATATTGCTACACATGTGAAAAATCTGGTGAGGATCGCATGCCGAACCACCACTCGCGTCATGGTTGGTTACCAGGTCCCCAGACCTCAGGACATCTGTTAATTGACGTTGCAAACCTACCGCGATCCTTCCGTCCTTATCAGGAACGCTAAAAGACAACATTTGACGGCAGTTTCTCACCGTACCTACTGATATACAGTACTGTACTGTTCACAACATTGTCTCTCGACCAGAGGAGGAGGAGCAAATTAATGTCTACAACGAGGTTAGATTAGGGAAGGATGGAGAAGGGAAGCGGCCGTGCCCTTTCGAAATAACAATATCGGCATTTCTCTTAATAAATTTATGGAAACTACAGTCAACCTACATCAGAATGGCTGGACGCGGGGTTGAATCATCGTCCTCCCGAATGAAAATCCAGTATGCTAACCACTGCGCTACCCAGCTCGTTCTCTCGATTACAGGTGCTATTGATGAATGACAGCCAACATGTTGAGCATTTGTTATAAGGAACGTTGTCTTTGCTTAAAATTAGTTGTTACGCCTTTGTAGCACATGAAACGCCCTCTACTGGTCATTTTGTGCAGTGTTTTATTTTAATAAAACCCAATGTCATTTCAAGCATGTGTGTCAATTTTTACCTCACTACCTACATTATTCCGTAAGATATTGAATTTGAAATGTTAAAGGACTTTTGGGTCACCCTGTATATAATCTATCACCACTTATTGGCATACAACTGAGAATGATTGGTAAATGGTCCGAACCTAGTGAATCCTCCACTAATACTGACGCAGAAGTTGTAGCCAAGGATGGATACGCAAAACAGGCCGACTGCACTGCTCCATTGGTCTCCAGTCGTTGAATATCACCAAGTTACCAGCTCCAATTATCTCTACGATTGATTTCCCAAATCTGTCCTTTCGACCTGGGTCCCATGCAGGATGATGTGCATTGAAGTTCTCCATTATAAGTTTTGGGTTAGCTCCTTCTTACCTTCCAACGCCACAATTTCTTGACAGGTTAAATAATTCCGCCCGTTTTCTATTTATTGCCCTTCGTCTTGTGAATTGTCGTAGCCTTCTGATGAGCTCTGCAGTAAATGCCAGTAGGAGGAGTGTCTTTTTCACGGTACTCCTATGAGGCCCTCCACATTGAACACATCTAGGCTTGCTGCAACTCTCATTATTTCCGTGTCTAAGTCTCAAACGGTTCACACATAGAAAGCCGGGCGGTACAAAGGGATTCACCTGCCACCTTACCACATGTATAAAAACGTTGTCGGCTCTTTTCCGGGAATTCACTGTATTTAAACGTACTAGAATAGAACTTTTTTAAATATTCCCTCCAACTGCAACAGATGTGATGTAAGGTTTCATTTATAGTACCTGTACGCTGCACTGGATAATTTCCAAAACTTCATCTTCGGATAAACTAACGTCCTCGCCTTGTCGTCAAGAGACACGGAATGTAAGTTTCCATGTTATTAGTTTCAAAAATTTGACTCCGAACTACAGTGTTTGCCGCATCGCCAGAGCTGCCACTTATCAGTTCTGCATGACCTGCTGCAGCTTTCGTGTGGTGACCGGCAGTTTCATTAGAACGGCATCTGCTCTGTATTTATGCATCCACACACAGCATTTAATCTGACCTGTTCTTTTGTTACTCGTTGTCATTGTCGTTCATCGATAGCTTCTATGACTATCCTCAGGTCTTGTTACCTTGATGTCTTCCACTTGTACTGGAGTGCTGTCGACTCTGTTTGCAGTATTTAAGGCGGACACTATCACAAGACTTAGTTCTGTCGTTGGTACACGATTATTATCGCTGTTCAGTCCACTGATTTTAGGTTTCCTTTGATTTTCTTAAATTATTCCTGGAACAAGATGGGGTAATTTTTTCAATAGGCCAAGTCTTGTACGACTCGCTTAGCGCTCCGTGTTCAATGCTCCCGCGGTGAATAGGTCGTTAAACCTTGGAAAAAATACACTGCCTCGCTACCTGGCAGAGCACGCTAGCCTGTTGGCAGCAAAATAGCAACGCACGCTGTGCATTGATTTTCCAGCGATCCTTGTAGTGCGTGCCTTACCCAGCTGAAAGCCTACATCTTCTTTTATTAATTGTTGTGGCTGAGAGCTTCATTCACTTCTGAATTGTTTCACATTGCTGTAAAATATTTTCTGTAATTTAACGGAAACTGCTCATTCTTTACTGACATGTTGTTACGCTGTAAAGTTGACGATACTACAAGAAGAAAGATTAGAGCTTAACTTTGATGACGAAGGCATTAGAGATAAGAGAGCACTGCTACTTAATTTCAGTTATGAGTTGTTCATTAAACTTCCTAACATATTAAAAATGTATAATGTAAAGAGACTCAAACCTAGGTCTTTGCCTTTCATCCCTAGTGAGCCATCTGACAAGGAGCCACAGCCTGACTCGAAGATTCTCCACGTCTATGCCGCCCTCCTGACCTTCCAATGCCCACAGAAGCTTTCGTGCATAACTTGCTCGACTAACGCACATGAGAGGAAGGATACCACACAGCATCGCTTAGCCGCTGCCGAGGAATCATTTCTAGAAGACATCTCTCACTTTGCAGTGCAGTGTACACTGTTATGGACCTTCGTGGCAGATTAAAATGCTGTCGGACTGGGTCTCGAACCTGGACCTTTTGTTTTCGAGAGGCTTATTTCTGTATTCACTTGTATCCTTCAAGAGATTCACTCTCTTTACGTTTTGGTATTTGCCCCTGATAACCGCAAAAAAATTTTTTATTTACTAGCTTGCACCTACGTTTCCACATATACTCCTATCAATATTTGCAATACCTTATTCTGTTTTTCAGTGTAGAGTTTTATCCAGAACTACAAATAACATAAATATGACAGTCTTTACATTAATTATCATTCAGTGAAAAGAACAGTAAATTCTTAACAGTTCATCTCACAACCCAAACACAGTGTTCCAATGTCAGTAGATTTCTCGTTTCTCTTTCCTTCTCATAGATGTAATTAATTTGCGTTTACGCGCTTGAAGTACGAGAGAACGGTATTCTTACGTTTTTCTAGTCATGCTCGTGTTTCCTTAGTGCAGATTTCCTAAAAATCAACAGTTTTTTGTCTTGTTAACGAAGTCCGCCCAAAAAGTTCCGAAACTGATTTTACTCATGGCGTACAAGCGATGTCAGCGCCGTTACTATGGTAGCAGCTTGTAAATAAGAGATACGGATTCGGCCAATCTGTTGCGAGCAGACAGTGTTAACTGATGGACATGCGTCCGTCGTGGGTCAAACTTTTTGTGTCACAAATCGCAATGGAGAACATCTCTAAATCAAGTGCTCGAGACACTCTCCAGAAAGTTATGAAGAAGAGAAAAGTGGGTGCGAAATTTGATCCGTACACATTGACTACTGAACAAGAACAACGACGCGTAGGAGCGCGCCGCGACTTGATAAAACTCAGACAGTTCTGTTTTGGAGGAAATCATCGCGGATGATGAGACTTGGTGTTATCAATACGAAACTAAGACAAAACGACAAACTGCAGAAAAGCACATGAAGGGTCAACACTTTGACGACGTAACCGACATTCAACTAATGAGACGCGGGAGTTGAACAACATGCCACAGAAGGTCTTTTCTGATAATTTCACATTGTTTTATGAACGTTGTGTGCGTTGTACTTAAGTTGGGGTGACTCTGTGTTGAGCATCTGAAGCCTTAAAGCCTCCATCTTAACTTTCCTCTATTCGTTTATTAATACAGCCTAGAACCTTCTTGAACTGAGGTGGTACGTTAGGGAGCAGATCGACTTCGGCTCTGGATTTTATTTCCCCAACAGATTATAGTACATGGGTGATAACATTTCGTACATTGTGTCGTAATTACTCATTTGCGTAATGAACGCATATAAGCCATGATTATACACAGATGTGGGAAACAACTTCCCGCGACAATTTGGTCCCAATTTGAAACGTGTAATTTATTTTAAGATACCAACGCAAATGGAAATCAGAGTCACTTCACAGCAGTATTGTCGTACTTTTTCGTCTTTTGATCACAAGTATGACAATTTTTTAAACTTTTTTTGCAAGACAAGGTAAAAATCTCTAACTTATTGTAATTACCAAGAAAAACTATGATACGTCTAGTATCTCAACGGTGACTGCTGATAATATGTTTCACTTCTCTTTCCCAACAAATAATACCTAGAGTGTAGAGAGTTCGCAGCTCGTGGTCTAATGGCTAGCGTTGCTACCTCTGATCACCGGGTCCCGAGCTCGATTCCCGGCCTGCTCGGGGATTTTTGCCGCCCGGGGACTGGGTGTCGATGTTGTCCTCATCATTTCATTGTAATTCAGGAAAGTGGCGAGACTGGATAGTGTAAAGACTGGGAATTTATGCGGGCGCTGATAACCACGCAGTTGAACGCCCCTCAAATATCATCAATATCATAATACACAATGCAGAGTTTAAAACATAGAAATTCAGATATTTGCTCTTGGACTGCTAGAATGTAAAGCAGTCTCCTCCCTGACAGGGAACTAACAGTCTGATGCGGAAGCACCTGACGTGAGAATTAATTGAAATCTAACATGGAGTAACAGGTCGTGGAAACGGAACGAAAGAGAGACGTTCACATGATCCGCACAGGTGCACGCGTGCCAGCGAACGTCGGTTAATTTCCTGACTTGTCGCTTCGCCGCTAAATGTGTTCTCGGCCCCGTGCTGCGTACTAAAAGAGGCCGTTCTCCCCTAGGTGTTGCCCAAGACCGCGAATTCGCGTGGGATACTTTGCGGGGGCCACTGCTTCCGCGTAAACACAGCATTGTGTGCTCATTGTACGACAGAAGATAGCTTCAGCTGAGAAACGTCTCTATGAACTATGTACCATTCAGGTGAGCTTCTCATTCCACAACGACTAACGTTTATCAATGGACACTAAACGGATTAAGGCAGCCGGAAGCACCTAATAGTTTCATATTCATTTGTAACTACAAAATGCTGTATAGACTAAGTTTTCAATGTGTGCAGAAAGTACAGATAATTTGCCGATAAAAATTCTTTTTTCCAAGTTTTGTTTCTTTCGCCTACAGTTTAGTGAATAATTAATGTCAAAGCTATTTTGTGTATAGGAGCAAATTTCGGAAACCGCATGTGGACGGAACAGGCAGGCGATCACAGATGTCGGAACAAGCAGCCGTGCATGAGACTACTGCATGCTGGCAGTATGCATTGGATACGTACAAGAAAAAAGTGTCCCCTACACAGAACACTGAAACGAAAAATCAAATCAGCTGTCACCAAACCTTTCAACCACTCGCTAACAGCTAGTACCTTCATATTCAACACCCTACAACTGAAACCACCAATTCATTTCTAAGAAATTTTGAGGTTAGAAAACTTATTGAGTCGAATGAATAGGCTACGGTTGCAAAGAGTGATGTTTTAGAGATCCTATAGGGACACCTTTAAGGGAGGGTATATGCTCACTGAAAAGAGCATTTCGACCTAAAACGTCAGATAAGCTACAGCCAAAGTGAGAACATTTAACCTTTTCGTAGTCAAAAAATGGCTCTGAGCACTATGGGATTTAAGATCTGAGGTCATCAGTCCCCTAGAACTTAGAACAACTTAAACCTAACTAACCTAAGGACATCACACACATCCACGCCCAAGGCAGGATTCAAACCTGCGACCGTAGCAGCAGCGCGGTTCCGGACTGTCCGGACTGAAGCGCCCTAGAACCACACGGCCACAGCGGCCGGCTTTTCGTAGTCTCAACACAAAACAACCCCCCCCCCCCAATGAACCATGGACCTTGCCGTTGGTGGGGAGGCTTGCGTGCCTCAACGATACAGATAGCCGTACCGTAGGTGCAACCACAACGGAGGGGTATCTGTTGAGAGGCCAGACAAACGTGAGTCATTCCATGTCAAATCAACACATCTATTTTACCTCACCCTCTTAGATTTTGCTGAAAGTTGGTATACTTATAGTGGGCACCGAGCGAGGTGGCGCAGTGGTTAGCACACTGGACTCGCATTCGGGAGGACGACGGTTCAATCCCGTCTCCGGCCATCCTGATTTAGGTTTTCCGTGATTTCCCTAAATCGTTTCAGGCAAATGCCGGGATGGTTCCTTTGAAAGGGCACGGCCGATTTCCTTCCCAATCCTTCCCTAACCCGAGCTTGCGCTCCGTCTCTAATGACCTCGTTGTCGACGGGACGTTAAGCACTGACCACCACCACCACTTATAGTGGGCACTGAGACTAAGAAAAATACCAAATTTCAATTTTTTATCTCAAACCATTCCTGAAATATGGCTATGTAAACTTTTCAAAAACCAGCCAAAAATGTGTGAACGGACTTTTTTTAAATTGTCCTAGGAGCTGCCCTAATTGAGCTAGAGAACTGGGAAAGGTGTTATTTTGCAGCATTTTTTATGCTCTTGCCAGTGATAGGCAAAAAACTAATTAATAACCTTTTTCAAAATGTTAATTAATATTTTGATTTAATTTTTTTACAAAAAGTACAAAATTGAAAATTTTCAAAATATTTCCATAACTACTTCATACTGTTGGAAATCACATGGCAAAATATAAATCTGGGATGATGATGAGTTCACTGTTAAATACACTAACCAAAACGGCCTTGCTGTTGTGGTACTGCGAACGGCTGAAAGCAAGGGGAAACCACAGACGTAATGTTTCCCGAGGGTATGCAGCTTTACTGTATGATTAAATGATGATGGCGTCCTCTTGGGTAAAATATTCTGGAGGTAAGATAGTCCCCCATTCGGATCTCCGGCCGGGGACTACTCAAGAGGACGGCGTTATCAAGAGAAAGAAAACTGGCGTTCTACGGATCAGAGCGTGGAATGTCAGATCCCTTAATCGGGCAGGTAGGTTAGAAAATTTAAAAAGGGAAATGGGTAGGTTAAAGTTAAATATAGTGAGAATTAGTGAAGTTCGGTGGCAGGAGGCGCAAGACTTTTGGTCAGGTGAATACAGGGTTATAAATACAAAATCAAATAGGGGTAATGCAGGAGTACATTTAATAATGAATAAAAAAATAGGAGTGCGGGTAAGCTACTACAAACGGCATAGTGAACGCATTATTGTGGCCAAGATAGACACGAAGCCCACACCTACTACAGTAGTACAAGTTTATATGCCAACTAGCTCTGCAGATGATGAAGAAATTGATGAAATGTATGATGAAATAAAAGAAATTATTCAGGTAGTGAAGGGAGACGAAAATTTAATAGTCATGGGTGACTGGAATTAGACAGTAGGAAAAGGGAGAGAAGGAAACGTGGTAGGTGAATATGGATTGTGGGTAAGAAATGAAAGAGGAAGCCGCCTGGTAGAATTTTGCACAGAGCATAACTTAATCATAGCTAACACTTGGTTCAAGAATCATGAAACAAGGTTGTATACATGGAAGACCCCTGGAGATACTAAAAGGTTTCAGATAGATTATATAATGGTAAGACAGAGATTTAGGAACCAGGTTTTAAATTGTAAGACATTTCCAGGAGCAGATGTGGACTCTGACCACAATCTATTGGTTATGAATTGTAGATTAAAACTGAAGAAACTGCAAAAAGGTGAAAATTTAAGGAGATGGGACCTGGATAAACTGAAAGAACCAGAGGCTGCACAGAGTTTCAGGGAAAGCATAAGGGAACAATTGACAGGAATGGGGGAAAGAGATACAGTAGAAGAAGAATGGGTAGCTTTGAGGGATGAAATAGTGAAGGCAGCAGAGGATCAATTAGGTAAAAAGACGAGGGCTAGTAGAAATCGTTGGGTAACAGAAGAGATACTGAATTTAATTGATGAAAGGAGAAAATACAAAAATGCAGTAAATGAAGCAGGCAAAAAGGAATACAAACGTCTCAAAAATGAGATCGACAGGAAGTGCAAAATGGCTAAGCAGGGATGGCTAGAAGACAAATGTAAGGATGTAGAGGCTAATTTCACGAGGGGTAAGATAGATAACGCCTACAGGAAAATTAAAGAGACCTTTGGAGAAAAGAGAACCACTTGTGTGAATATCAGGAGCTAAGATGGAAACCCAGTTCTAAGCAAAGAAGGGAAAGCAGAAAGGTGGAAGGAGTAAATAGAGGTTCTACACAGGGGCGATGTTCTTGAGGACAAAATGTTATGGAAATGGAAGAGGAGGTAGATGAACATGAAATGGGAGATATGATACTGCGTGAAGAGTTTGACAGAACACTGAAAGACCTGAGTCGAAACAAGGCCCCGGGAGTAGACAACATTACATTAGAACTACTGACGGCCTTGGGAGAGCCAGTCTTGACAAAACTCTACCATCTGGTGAGCAAGATGTATGAGACAGGCGAAATTCCCTCAGACTTCAAGAAAAATATAGTAATTCCAATCCCAAAGAAATCAGGTGTTGACAGATGTGAAAATTATCGAACTATCAGTTTAATAAGTCACAGCTGCAAAATACTAACGCGAATTCCTTACAGACGAATGGAAAAACTGGTAGAAGCTGACCTCGGGAAAGATCAGTTTGGATTCCGTAGAAATGTTGGAACACGTGAGGCAATACTGACCCTACGACTTATCTTAGAAGAAAGATTAAGGAAAGGCAAACCTACATTTCTAGCATTTGTAGACTTAGAGAAAGCTTTTGACAATGTTGACTGGAATACTCTCTTTCAAATTCTGAAGGTGGCAGGGGTAAAATACAGGGATCGAAAGGCTATTTACAATTTGTACAGAAACCAGATGTTAGTTATAAGAGTCGAGGGACATGAAAGGGAAGGGAGTGAGACAGGGTTGTAGCGTCTCCACGATGCTATTCAATCTGTATATTGAGCAAGCAGTAAAGGAAACAAAAGAAAAGTTCGGAGTAGGTATTAAAATCCATGGAGAAGAAATACAAACTTTGAGGTTCACCGATGACATTGTAATTCTGTCAGAGACAGCAAAAGACTTGGAAGAGCAGTTGAACGGAATGGACAGTGTCTTGAAAGAAGGATATAAGATGAACATCAACAAAAGCAAAACGAGGACAATGGAATATAGTCTAATTAAATCGGGTGATGCTGAGGGGATTAGATTAGGAAATGAGACACTTAAAGTATTAAAGGAGTTTTGCTGTTTGGGGAGCAAAATAACTGATGATGGTCGAAGTAGAGAGGATATAAAATGTAGACTGGCAATGGCAAGGAAAGCGTTTCTGAAGAAGAGAAATTTGTCAACATCGAGTATTGATTTAAGTGTCAGGAAGTCGTTTCGGAAAGTATTGTATGGAGTGTAGCCATGTATGGAAGTGAAACATGGACGATAAATAGTTTAGACAAGAAGAGAATAGAAGCTTTCGAAATGTGGTGCTACAGAAGAATGCTGAAGATTTGGTGGGTAGATCACATAACTAATGAGGAGGTATTGAATAGAATTGGGGAGAAGAGGAGTTTGTGGCACAACGTGACTAGAAGAAGCGATCGGTTGATAGGACATGTTCTGAGGCACCAAGGGATCACCAATTTGGTACTGGAGGGCAGCGTGGAGGGTAAAAATCGTAGAGGGAGACCAAGAGATGAATACACGAAGCAGATTCAGATGAATGTAGGCTGCAGTAGGTACTGGGAGATGAAGAAGCTTGCACAGGATAGAGTGGCGTGGAGAGCTGCATCAAACCAGTCTCAGGACTGAAGACCACCACCACAACAACTACAACAACACAAAACACGTCAGTATTACACGCAATTGCAGTGCCATTCATGTATTCTCACTACAGTACTCAAGCAACACCATTTTTTTGTGTTCATTTGTCCGTTGTAAAGGGCTACAAGCAGATAAATGAATGTTATGTAGACACAGACAGCAAATCAGCTACTTTCCACTCTTATGCTATGAATGAATTGTTATAAAGCTTTTAGTTTATTATTGAGCCGGCCGCTGTGACCGAGCGGTTCTAGGCGCTTCAGTCCGGAACCGTGCTGCTGCTACGGTCGCAGGTTCGAATTCTGCCTCGGGCGTGGATGTGTGTGATGGCCTTAGGTTAGTTAGGTTTAATCAGTTCTAGGTCTAGGGGACTGACGACCTCAGATGTTAAGTCCCATAGTGCTTAGAGCCATGAAAGCGAAGTTTATTATTGTTACCCTAATTTCCTTCCTCTTTTATCATTTCTTAGAAATGGCAAACAAATCTTGAATCTTTGAAAACTAATGAATCATTGTACTTCATTGCCAAATCACTTCATAAAATAATTTCCAGACTAGGGTTGGTGCCAGTCTGCGAAACAACGAACGTCCAGCGATGACAGCGAGAAACTGCCGTATAGAACAGGTGGGGGCAAGTCTTACGCACTGTACGCATTGGGGGGGCTTTAAGACACGACACACGGGAACAAGAACATTATTGTCTCAGCAATGGTATATCAGTTCTTATGCCATGTATTTGTTGCTCGTTCCTGTCGAAGTTATTAAGTAGCACTGATTGCTTTTGCTGTTTTCTATAATAACGCAACCTTTCAAACCAATGCAGATTTTATGAATAAAACTTAATCACTTTTTTAAAGAAAGGTTTATTGAAAAACGAAAAAAATTAGCACTGCTGCTATAGCTAATTGATATTTCGATTTTTTTAATCGGATGTTAGTAAAAAATAAAAAGCACCTGTTATAACCGAAACGAAACAAATATCGAAAAATACCGGTTATTCAGAACTCAAATACCAATATTGGTTTTAAACGGTCGGTTTTTCTCATCCATACTACGCATATTTCAGTCCAATGCTTGGATCCCGGAATTTTTCTGCAACTAATTAGGCTGCTACAGGACATTAATCATTGACTTTGGAGTAGTGAGAACTTTAACTCTGCGTCGCTCGTCAAAGAAACGTTGGCGACCCTGTTTAGACTGTAGAGAATTAATCCGGGTCCGCCAACGAACGTTTCCGATTAAATCAGAGGAGCAGTACGTCGCGTAAATAGACTTCACCGTCTCGGCTTTGCATAAACAGCCACTATGATTAACGCGTAATTACTTTCAAGGGAGCCACTGGAGAACAAGAGCTCCTTGTATCAAATCAGTCTGCCAACAGACTCATCAATACACAAAATGCTTTTCGGTGAGTTTCTGACTAACACCGTGTTGAGGTTTACACCGTTTGAAATGTATGTGAAATTTCAAACTCTTTCTGGTACCTGTATTCTGTTCCCTATCTATTTACTGCTCATCTGATGGCTCGTTGGTCGTGCCGCAATTTTTGCCCTGAATTGTTACCTCAGCTTGGAGTACTCGCAATAGGTGACACTTTTTCCGCCTCTGTCCACCACGTAAGGGACGGGGAGAGGAGGAGGGGTAAGAGAAGAGTTGCGTGCAGAGAGGTGTGTGAGCATCAGAGACTACGGATAACGGACGGCCGACCAGGTGCGAGATAAGATAGTGCCCCGATCGCAATCCTGGCAGAGCCGCCGTTGCCCCGCCCAGCCAATGTTTACGAGAGCGGCCGTTGATTCAGTGGCCGGTAGCAATAGCAGTTGCAGTTGCAGTGGAGAGCACGCACCAGGAGGCGATCGACGTGCCTCTGGAAGCGCACCGCGGAATTTTTATTGCCGGGCAGTGTGCCCGTCGCCGCTGGCGGGTCACGGCGGCGCTTGCATCTAGCTGCGGCACAACGTTCCCTAGACGCTGCCTGCTCATCTCTGCCTGCCCTCATCCTGCGAGTGCTGCACCAGTGTACAGTGTGGGTTCTTTGTGTAACGCCGATTTAGTTAATAGGTAGAATACGTATTAGCCCACATAAAGGGAACCTAACGTTGTTGCCGGCCGCGGTGGTCTAGCGGTTCTAGGCGCGCAGTCCGGAACCGCGCGACTGCTACGGTCTCAGGTTCGAATCCTGCCTCAGGCATGGATGTGTGTGATGTCCTTAAGTTAGTTAGGTTTACGTAGTTCTAAGTTCTAGGGGACTGATGACCACAGATGTTAAGTCCCATAGTTCTCAGAGCCATTTGAACCTAACGTTGTTGCACTGCTGGTCATTAAAATTACAAATTAAGGAAAGATAGCAAATAACGAAATTTCACTTATTGAGCATGCACACTGCAGCAGGATGAATACCTGATTAAACTTGTAGGCGATTTAAAGTGCACATAGAGTGGCATTTATTGCACAGAGCTGCTACCTCTGTCAGCGACATCGGCTCCAACCTAGCATTGTATCGAGTCCAACTCTGCTTGGGTGGGGTACAACATTTCACGTTGTTTTAACTGTATGCCAGATTTCATCAGTTGTACTGGCTGACGAGTGTGATGTGGCAGTATCTCGGCAAGTCATGACCAGATGTTTTCAGTGAGTGATATGGTTCAAATGGCTCTGAGCACTATGGTACTTAACATCTGAGGTCATCAGTCCCCTAGAACTTAAAACTACTTAAACCTAACTAACCTAAGGGCATCAGACACATCTATGCCCGAGGCAGGATTCGAACCTGCGACCGTAGCGGTCGCGCGGTTCCAGACTGAAGCCCCTAGAACCACTCTGCCACCAGCGGTCGGCTCAGTGAGTGATAGACCTGGAGAACGCGTTCGCCAGGCCAACAGTCGAATGTTCTCTTCGTGAACGTAGATGATGACATCAAGCTACATGCGGTCTTCTGCTGTTTTCTTGAAACATAATGGCACGAAGTAGGGCTCAGTCCGTGGCCTTAACGCCTCACAAATTTAACGCCTACTGCCCAGATTACCATCTGTGCCAACCGGAGATGATCATATTCTGATCCAAGGGCATCTTACATCATCATGCTGGGTGCTGTGCACGAGCCTCGACACCCGGATACGCCCGTTGTGATGCTGCAGTCAGAACCGGGACTCGTATGAAAAGACGTGGTGCCACTCCCGTTTACAGAGCTGTCGTTGAGTGCATCACTGGCACGCCTCTTTCTAATGCCGCATCAAGGAAAACCTCATGAATGGTTGCAGTGCTGACAATCCGTGGCACTACAGACGTTGACGCACTGTTCGTGTAGTTACTTTTCTTGTTGCAAACAAGCCCTTTTTCTGACTCAACTGATGAGATGTGGTGTAGGATCCTACACGGTTGAGTGCCTAAACACACCGTCCAGTCACATTAAAGTGAGCACCGCCTATGTTCGACGTCAACGTGCAATAACCACTCATAGACGGCAGGTGACGCGCTAACAGTGGGTGGTAAATACAGTGTGTAAGGGGAACGGGGAAAACAGTGCACTTGTTGTCGTAATGCGGAAACCGAGAGATCTACGTGACGTCCAAAAGGGCATGATCATTGGCTTTCGGGCCAAGGGTGGAAGCATTTCCGAAACGGCTACGTTTGCAAACTGTTCACATATCACGGTGGTTAAAGTATACTGTGTATGGCAAAATGGCGCTGTCTGAAACAGCCTCCTAGGCAACTGTTGTGTACCACGGCTCATTGATGACAGGGGTGAATGACGAATGCTAAGATGTGTACAGTCGAATGGAGGTACAACTGTTGAGCAACTGACCGCCCAGATGAACCAAGGGACTACCAACAGTGTCTCCTCAACGACCATTCAGCGAACGTTGCTGCGTATTGCACTCTTCAGCAGGCGCCTCGTTCATGCACCCATGCTGACTGCTGTTGATCGGCGACGAAGGCTGCAATTTGCACGCAAACACCGCAACTGGACATCCAGTTAGTGGCGAAAGGCGACCTTTTCAGATGACTCACGTTTTGTACTCCATCGGACAGATGGCCGTTGGCGTGTGCAACGTGCAACGTCCGAAGGCAAACACCCTGCATACGTTGTGGTCTGGGGAATGTTTTCGTGGCATTGCCCAGGAGATCTCGTCATTTTGAAAGGCACAGTGAATCAACGCACGTATGCATCTATCCTCGGGAACTATGCCCACCAGTACATGCAGTTTGTTTTTCGTCGGCATAATGGGGTCTACCAGCAGAACAATGCAACGTGTCACAAAGATCACTGTGTACGTGCGGGTTTCGATGAGTTTACGTACTCCCCTGGCCATCTGAGTCCCCGGATTCAAACCCAATCGAGAACTGTGGGATCACCTTGATTGGGCTGTTCGCGAACTGGATCTTCAGCCGAGAAACATAGCGCAGCTGGCTACTCTGGAGTTGACATGATTCCACATCCCTGTAGGCACCTTCTGGAGCATCATTGACCCTCTAGCTGCACTGAAAAAGGTGATTATTCAGGCTTTTGACGGGTGGTCACATTAATGTGAAAGGGTAGCTGTCATCTTGTGCGCTAGTCCGGTGGGTTCGTTGACATACTGCATGCCGTTGAATATGACCCTCCTGAACCCATCGATTTCATGTTCTCATTACTGCCATGGGATCCCGAGCAACACGAAGAGCAACGTCGCAGTACGGTAAGCTGCATTCTTGATGGACCACGATCCTGTCACTGTCGAATTCAGACACGAGCTGACTGAAATTTCCCCTTCGTACACGATACACTGTCTTATCACAAACAATCAACATTCGAATACAACTTCTGAATGAGAAACCCGTTGCGTAATCTTTCCTCATATGTAGAATGTATATAGCGCAGTTGCGATGAAGTGCTTATCATTTTCATATCAAAGCATGCAGTACACTTCTTGCCAATTCGACGTGTGTTGAATGACGTCTCCATGGCCCTCAATTTTAATGACCAGCAGCTTTTTTTTTATTCCAAGCGCAGTTCTTCATGCTTCGGGGCTAGCCAGGTGTAAATGCTCCGTTTAATTTTTGCTTACTTGTCGGTTTTGTCAGGAATAATTATGCTGGGACGAGAGCGTGCAAAATTAGGGCTTTTAAATGATTTTAAATACACTGAAATCCGTAGGAAGAGGAAAGGAAGATTGAAGCTTGTATATCCTACGTGCTCTTTAGGAATGAAACACAAGTTGCGAATGGATAAGGCATAGGAAATAATAACGCCGCGGCATTGTTGAATGAAGTATCCTGTTTTTCGCTTGGATTCGTGTTGGGAAACCATGATTAGTTCACTGCTACTACGGAATAAACGAAAAGAAAGAAAGATTAAGGTATAAAGTCTCATTGACGACGAAATCGTTAGAGACGGAGAACTGACTCCGTTTGGGCATAGGGAAGGATACTGGCCGTGAGCCTTTCAAAGGAACCACCATGGCATTATACCTCAAGTATACAGAAACCAAGAAAGACTGAGAACACTGTTATGTTACGTGTGTTTCTCCTGGAACAGAAATAACCTTATCATCTTCCGAGACGACAATTTTGTTCATGGGTAGACCTGAAATCTGAGCCGCAATGTGAACTGACATGTTTCACGTAAGAAATGTTTTTCGAGAGAAAAAGATCTTAGCAAGCCACACGAAAAGTACAGTCAACAAAACGGAGATTTAATCACGACCCTCTATTTCAGGAATGTAATAATTCAGACTGCAGTTCACACAATAAACGCCTAAAGGTATGTACAGATCATTCGCGCCTGCCTGGTCCTCTGAATTGTAATTCATAAACCATGTACAGGGTGCGATGGGAAGACGTATACTTTCATACCAGCCTGTAGCTATAAATCTTTATAAACTGCCGTGGCGCATGTTCCAGACATAACAAGAAATTTCCCCCGAGGCTATTCGACTCCACGCCACAACGAACGCAAGAGTATATACGTGGCCGTGGTGTTGATGATTGATATCAGTTCCGAATAGATTGAAATTTTAACCCGATAGTACCAATTATGTGATGGATATTTCCAAAAAATTAGACAAATATCGAACTGGTCCTTCATGCCGAAACACTTCCCATTTCTGGCAGTGTAGTCAATACCCTTCCATAAGAGCCGAAGTTTCTCTGATTTCAGTGTCGTGCTCATTTCGCGAGATGATGTTGAAGGAAATGATATGCTAATTGAAATGTTTTGGAGTATGTATCCTGGAATGTTGCAAGGTTCTCAGTCATGCAAAAACATGGTTCAAGTGGCTCTGAGCACTATGGGACTTAACATCTCAGGTCATCAGTTCCCTAGAACTTAGAACTACTTAAACCTAACTAACCTAAGGAGACCACACAAATATATGCCCGAGGGAGGCTTCGGACCTGCGACCGTAGCGGTCGCGCGGTTCCAGACTGAAGCGCCTAGAACCGCTCGGCAACAACGGCCGGCTCCCCGTCATGCACATCTTCTTGTAACGTCTGCCACTGAAATGTAAATGTGTCATATGGCATCTATGGCTGGGATTTTTCAAGGGATGGATTGAGACGTCAGTCGGAAAGGGTGTTATTCGTTCTCTCTCATTGACACCTTTCCTTGGGGATATGTGAGAGTTGTGTGGTATACGTATTTATAAGTGTAGCTGAATGTAATGGATGTATGTACAGTGAAGTGCTGTATGATGATGATGAGAAAAGGGAGAGGCCGAGGCCCGGTGCTGGTACATAGCACTCTTCCTCTCGAATAGTACCAAGAGGTCTGTCGAACGTAATGTCCCCATCCGACGGACGGATCGGCCTTAACACTGTCACAGGTCCTCACTTCCTGAGACACTGTTGAGGGGTTCGTGATTTAATCTAGGACACTGGTACAATGATTGGCGATCAGGAATTTTACGCCACCACCTCTCCTTCCCTTGTTGGCCATTTTCTAGCGGCGAAAATTTCATCCACGAGCAGGATTCGAACCGGCTTACCTTCGAGACAAGTGCCACCACACAGATGCGCGTTGGCGATCTCGGATACAGAGCCGGAAGACGCTAAATAAACCCGTAACGAATCGTGCCGGTCATCTTCATATCTTTCCCACCTAAATGACGAACGGTGTCAAAGAACTGATCGTACAGTGTTTTGTAAGCAGGCTTTTTCGTGTGTGAGTTACACATTCTTAGGATTCCAGCAATAAATTTGAAAGCAACAAGTTCCTTCTCATAGCTTCATTGTTGTGGCCGTTGCACATTAAAGCACTCAGAGGAGAAACTTTTCGACTATTACGTGGCGTCATGTTTGAAGTCGGCGTATTTGACAAAGAGTAAATAAAGTTCTGGGGGATGTATAAAACTCTGCTACACTTCCATTGATTAGAGAATAAACCCCCATCTGACTGTGTATTAATGTATTTATCTTCCGTGCTACCTACAGGGTGACAATTATTGAACTATATGAGATAAAATCGTCATAACTTCTGAACGATTTGCGTTAGGACGTTAAAACTGCACAGTTCGCCGCGGGGCATGGTGGGAATTAATACGGTTTGGTTTAGCGGCGAAGCCCACTTTCATTTGGATAGGTTCGTCAATAATCAAAATTGGCACATTTGGGGGACCGGTAATCCGCATTTCGCGAAAGAGAAGTCTCTTCACCCTCAACGGGTGACTGTGTGGTGTACAATGTCCAATCAAGTAATAATAGGTGCGATATTCCTTGATGCCACGGTGACTACCGAACGGTACGTGAAAGTTCTGGAAGATGATTTCATCCTCGTTATGCAAAGTGATCCTGATTTCGACAAGATGTATTTCACACAAGACTGAGCTCCACCCCATCGAAGCAGGAGAGTGTATGACGTCCTGGAGGAGCACTTTGGGGACTGCAGTCTGGCTCAGAGGCCACTGGCATGGGTCTCGATTGGCCGCCATATTCTCCGGATCTGAACACACGTGACTCCTTTCTGTGGGGGTATATCAAAGACGAGGAGTACGGCAATAACCACAAAGCCATTGCTGAGCTGAAAATAGCCATTCAGGAGGCCACCGACAGCAGCGATGTTCCGACACTTGAGCGGGTCATGCAGAATTTCGCTATTCATCAGCGCCACATTATCGCCGATAATGGCAGGCATATCGAACATGTCAACCTAAATCCGCATATCTGTAGTGACGTTTACATGTTGAGTAAAGTGAGTGCACGTCCTAGTTAGTAACGAATTTACGGTTTTTTCATATACACTGCTGGAAATTGAAATAAGAACACCGTGAATTCATTGTCCCAGGAAGGGGAAACTTTATTGACACATTCCTGGGGTCAGATACATCACATGATCACACTGACAGAACCACAGGCACATAGACACAGGCAACAGAGCATGCACAATGTCGGCACTAGTACAGTGTATATCCACCTTTCGCAGCAATGCAGGCTGCTATTCTCCCATGGAGACGATCGTAGAGATGCTGGATGTAGTCCTGTGGAACGGCTTGCCATGCCATTTCCACCTGGCGCCTCAGTTGGACCAGCGTTCGTGCTGGACGTGCAGACCGCGTGAGACGACGCTTCATCCAGTCCCAAACATGCTCAATGGGGGACAGATCCGGAGATCTTGCTGGCCAGGGTAGTTGACTTACACCTTCTAGAGCACGTTGGGTGGCACGGGATACATGCGGACGTGCATTGTCCTGTTGGAACAGCAAGTTCCCTTTCCGGTCTAGGAATGGTAGAACGATGGGTTCGATGACGGTTTGGATGTACCGTGCACTATTCAGTGTCCCCTCGACGATCACCAGTGGTGTACGGCCAGTGTAGGAGATCGCTCCCCACACCATGATGCCGGGTGTTGGCCCTGTGTGCCTCGTTCGTATGCAGTCCTGATTGTGGCGCTCACCTGCACGGCGCCAAACACGCATACGACCATCATTGGCACCAAGGCAGAAGCGACTCTCATCGCTGAAGAGGACACGTCTCCATTCGTGCCTCCATTCACGCCTGTCGCGACACCACTGGAGGCGGGCTGCACGATGTTGGGGCGTGAGCGCAAGACGGCCTAACGGTGTGCGGGACCGTAGCCCAGCTTCATGGAGACGGTTGCGAATGGTCCTCGCCGATACCCCAGGAGCAACAGTGTCCCTAATTTGCTGGGAAGTGGCGGTGCGGTCCCCTACGGCACTGCGTAGGATCCTACGGTCTTGGCGTGCATCCGTGCGTCGCTGCGGTCCGGTCCCAGGTCGACGGGCACGTGCACCTTCCGCCGACCACTGGTGACAACATCGATGTACTGTGGAGACCTCACGCCCCACGTGTTGAGCAATTCGGCGGTACGTCCACCCGGCCTCCCGCATGCCCACTATATGCCCTCGCTCCAAGTCCGTCAACTGCACATACGGTTCACGTCCACGCTGTCGCGGCATGCTACCAGTGTTAAAGACTGCGATGGAGCTCCGTATGCCACGGCAAACTGGCTGACACTGACGGCGGCGGTGCACAAATGCTGCGCAGCTAGCGCCATTCGACGGCCAACACCACGGTTCCTGGTGTGTCCGCTGTGCCGTGCGTGTGATCATTGCTTGTACAGCCCTCTCGCAGTGTCCGGAGCAAGTATGGTGGGTCTGACACACCGGTGTCAATGTGTTCTTTTTTCCATTTCCAGGAGTGTAGTTCAATAACTGTCACCCTGTAGATTTCGGGTTTTGTGCCATTGTCAAGTACAATGCTAAAAGTTGTTAGACAGCTAACATGTTAAATCTGTTAAAGCAGTCCAAAACTTTGCCATGGACTGCCTTAACAGATATGACGTGTTAATGGTCTAAGAACTTCTAGAATTATTCTTGACAATGGGACAAAAGCCGAAGTCTAGGTAGTACAGAAGATAAGAACAGTAACACACTGTCAAATGGCGATTTATTCTCTCAAAAAATATTGCATGACTTTGACTCAACACCATCGAAAAAACCTTCTACTTCTGGTGAAGATTTCCAAATTTTTATGGTTTCAACCGAACTAATGTTCTGTTCCTTTCACGATATTTCGACAACGTCTCTAGTCATCTTCGTGAAGTACAGATGTTGTTGCTCGCCCCTTTGCCTCCACCAAACTGTAAAAATAGTGACACGCTGCTCGCCACCCAGCGACTATTTGCCGCACCACCAAACAATAAGACAGTGTCATTGGATTATACCAAGGATTTGTAGGTTAGGCCTACCTATGTTCAACTGAACAAATGCAATTTTCATTTTACGATAGGCGTTTTAATGAGGAAAATTCAGTGGCCTGAAATCCAAAAACCCTCATTAAAATACAGGACCTTTATATTACGCTTATGCTATTGTACTTATTCGCTATTAATAGTTCTAGCCCAGGTACTTTCTTCCTCATTACGTATGGTTTATTAGATACAGTCAGACATGGCTTAGAATTCGTCAATACAGTATTGCTAGCAACTGAGGTAGACAGTGAAACAACACCGAAATCTCACAAACCAAAAGACTATGCGTCGAAACTTATAAGCATGGAATAAGAAACACGTCGTAGGACAATACTTTTAACCAGAAATAGCCTTAACATGAACTTAGGTAAAATAGACTACTGGCCATTAATATTGCTACACCACGAAGATGACGTGCTACAGACACGAAATTTAACCGACAGGAAGAAAATGCTGTGATACGAAAATGATTAACTTTTTCAGAGCATTCACACAAGGCTGGCGCCGATGGCGACACCTACAACGTGCTGACATGAGGAAAGTTTCCAACCGATTTCTCATACACAAACAGCAGTTGACCGGCGTTGACTGGTGAAACGTTGTTGTGATGCCTCGTGTAAGGAGGAGAAATGGGTACCACCACGTTTCTGACTTTGATAAAGGTCGGACTGTAGACTATCGCCAGAAGTATAAGGTTTTTTCGATGGTGTTGAGTCAAAGTCATGCAATATTTTTTGAGAGAATAAATCGCCATTTGACAGTGTGTTACTGTTCTTATCTTCTGTACTACCTAGACTTCGGCATTTCTGCTCGCGTTGGTCGAGATCCAATGACTGTTAGCAGAATATGGAATCGGTGGGTTCAAGAGGCTAATACGGAACGCCGTGCTGGATCCCAACGGCCTCGTATCACTAGCAGTCGCGATAACAGGCATCTTATCCGCATGGTTGTAACGGATCGTGCAGCCAAGTCTCGATCCCTGAGTCAACAGATGGGGATGTTTGCAAGAATCCAACCATCTGCACGAACAGTTCGACGACGTTTGCAGCAGCATGGACTATCAGCTCGGAGACCATGGCTGCAGTTATCCTTGACGTTGCATCACAGACAGGAGCGCCTGCGATGGTGTACTCAACGACGAACCTGGGTGCACGAAGGCAAAACGTCATGCTTTCGGATGAATCCAGGTTCTGTTTACAGCATCATGATGGTCGCAACCGTGTTTGACGACATCACGGTGAACGCACATTGGAAGGGTGTATTCGTCACCGCCATACTGGCGTATCACTCGGCGTGATGGTATGGGGCGCCATTGGTTACACGTCTTTGTCACCTCTTGTTCGCATTGACGGCACTTTGAACAGTGGACGTTACATTTCAGATGTGTTACGACCCGTGGCTCTACCCTTCATTCGATCCCTGCGAAACCCTACATTTCAGCAGGATAATGCACGAGCGCATGTTGCAGGTCCTGTACGGGCCTTTCTGGATACAGAAAATGTTCGACTACTACCCTGGCCAGCACATTCTCCAGATCTCTCACCAACTGAAAACGTCTGGTCAGTGGTGGCCGAGCAACTGGCTCGTCTTCTCTGCCTCGTGATGACTGGGTATTGTGTGATGTCCTTAGGTTAGTTAGGTTTAAGTAGTTATAAGTTCTAGGGGACTGATAACCATAGATGTTAAGTCCCATAGTGCTCAGAGCCATTTGAACTATTTGAACTGGCTAGTCACAATACGCCAGTCACTACTCTTGATGAACTGTGGTATAGTGTTGAAGCTGCATGGGCAGCTGTATCTGTACACGCCATCCAGGCGTATCAAGGCCGTTATTACGGCCAGTGGTGGTTGCTCTGGGTACTGATTTCTCAGGATCTATGCACCCAAATTGCGTGAAAATGTAATCACGTTAGGTCTAGTATAATATATTTGTCTAATGAATACCCGTTTATCATCTGCATTTCTTCTTGGTGTAGCAATTTTAATGGTCAGTAGTGTAGCAAAGAAAGAGAGAGAGATAGAGAGTGAATTGATATGTTTTTCAATATGGTTTATGCAATTTGAGAAACCGATCCCAAGTTGTGTTAAAGATAACCTAGGTTTCCGAAAACCGGCTGCGTACCTCATACTGTGCGAATGTTGCATGTGGTATGTTGGACACACAATACGAACTGCTGAACAAAGATGTAAAGTGCACTTGCGGTGCATCCGACTCATACAGCCAATTAAATCAGCTGTTGCTGAACACTACCACAGCTGTGAGCATGAAATAAAACGCGAAAATACCTGTACCGCGATGCTTTAACCGAACTTTTGGGACAGTGTAATAGCGGAGGCATTCTAGGTTGAAGTGGTGGATAACAATCTCTCTCTGTCTCTCTCTCTCTCTCTCTCTATTTCTCTCTCTCTCCTCTCAGGGGTGTTTTGATGAAGGGTACAGTCGATATTTTGCTTACTTACAATTATTTTTACGATTTTCCATTTATTGCTAACTTTCGGTAGGAATTTTTGTTCGCTCAACATCTCAAATGCCCATAACATTTTCCAATGTGTCTTTTTTATCATATATATTTAACAATAGTCTTTAATATAAGAGGCGATAATTCTCTTTTGTAGAGCGTAGTGAAATTGACCTCTATCGGTCGATAGCGTATAAGGGCGATGAAAGGGCGTTGCATGTCCGTTCACGCAATTACCATATTTTTTACACGTAAAACATAATTTGACCTACGCTGGTCATTTGGTATTACATGGCGATGAATTGGCGTTGTTCGTTCACTCACGCGTTATTTTTAGTAAGAAGATAAAAGAAATTAATCTTGATAATATTCTTCATTCAGTGTGTGTCAGCAATAAGAAGTATATCTACATCAACGGATAAAAACACCTACTCGACCGTCTGTGTACAGGTTAATCGAGATTATTGCATTATGGCGTTTACATATTACAGTTTCGCTGTTTTATGTCCCATGTAATCTTTCATTAATAACGATAGGTGCGTTATGCAGCATTAGTTGTGAAAGGGCCGATATATTCTAATAGTGTAAGTAGGGATAGTGTGTTCGAACTTATATAAACCCATGCATAGTTTGTTACCTTTTAGTCATAATCTGGTGCAGAGGCTTTATGTTTAAGATTTTCAACCTTTCTATAAGTCATTTGTTTTAAGATATAACTGCGTTGGTCTTTTATCTTTGACAGTCATGGTCTCAGTTAGACATGCGCAATGTTCTGCGCCATGTTGTTTTGCAGCGCGTTATCTAGTCCTACTAGATTCACGTGAGCTCCCGAGGCCCACCGCACGGCGTCCTCGGAGAAGAAACGCACGCCGGAGTTTAAGTCTTGGTGTTGACTTAGTACTTACGTACTGCATTTTTAAAATGCGACTACGCCTATTCAGGCTGTTTGTTTTAATTCTAGACCATGCCCTCTTATACAAATTATAGATTCAGGTATATCTTCTGAAAAAGGTTCAATTATTTAGGCTCAAACCTAGGTAAAGGATGGTTTCATTACCGCAATCGAGGCTGATGGTTTCTTATATATTCTTATACAGGGTGGTCCATTGATCGTGACCGGGCCAAATATCTCACGAAATAAGCGTCAAACGAAAAAACTACAAAGAACGAAACTTGTGCTCGAAGGGGGCGCTATGGTTGGCCGGCTAGTCGCTGCCATAGGTCAAACTGATATCAACTGCGTTTTTTAAAAATAGGAACGCCCATTTTTGTTACATATTCGTGTAGTACGTAAAGAAATATGAATATTTTAGTTGGACCACTTTTTTCGCTTTGTGACAGATGGCGCTGTAATAGTCACAAACATATGTATCAAAATTTTAGACGAACACTTGGAAACAGGTAGGTTTTTAAATTAAAATACCGAACGTAGGTACGTTTAAACATTTTATTTCGGTTGTTCCAATGTGATACATGTACCTTTGTGAACTTATCATTTCTGAGAACGCATGCTGTTACAGCGTGATTACTTGTAAATACCACATTAATGCAATAAATGCTCAAAATTATGTTCGTCAACCTCAGTGCATTAGGCTATGCGTGTAACGACATTCCTCTCAACAGCGAGTGGTTCGCCTTCCGTAATGTTCGCACATGCATTGTCAAATCTCTGACGCATGTTGTCAGGCGTTGTCGGTGGATCACGGTAGCAAATATCCTTCAACTTTCCCCACAGAAAGCAATCCGGGGACGTCAGATCCGGTAAACGTGCGGGCTATGGTATGGTGCTTCGACGACCAATCCACCTGTCATGAAATATGCTATTCAATACCGCTTCAACCACACGCGAGCTAAGTGCCGGCCGGGTATCCATCACGTTGGAAGTACATCTCCATTCTGTCATGCAGTGAAACATCTTGTAGTAACATCAGTACAACATTACGTAAGAAATCAGCATTCATTGCACCATTTAGATTGCCATCGATAAAATGGGAGCCAATTATACTTCCTCCCATAATGCCGCACCATATATTAACCCGCCAAGGTCGCTGATGTTCCACTTGTCGCAGCCATCGTGGATTTTCCGTTGCCCAATAGTGCAAATTATGCCGGTTTACGTTACCGCTGATGGTGAATGACGCTTCGTCGCTAAATAGAACGAGGGCAAAAAATCTGTCATCGTCCCGTAATTTCTCTTGTGACCAGTGGCAGAACTGTACACGACGTTGAAAGTCATCGCCATGCAATTCCCGGTGCATAGAAATACGGTACGGGTGCAATCGATGTTGATGTAGCATTCTCAACACCGACGTTTTTGAGATTCCCGATTCTCGCGCAATTTGTCTGCTACTGATGTGCGGATTAGCCGCGACAGCCCTACTTGGGCATCATCATTTGTTGCACATCGTGGTTGATGTTTCACATGTGGCTGAACACTTCCTGTTTCCTTAAATAACGTAACTATCCGGCGAACGGTCCGGACACTTGGATGATGTCGTCCAGGATACCGAGCAGCATGCATAGCACACACCCGTTGGTAATTTTGATCACAATAGCCATACATCAATACGATATCGACCTTTTCCGCAATTGGTAAAGGGTCCTTTTTTTTCTTTATTGTGATTTTAATACGCGTATAACAGGTAGGCTGGCAGCAGCACAATACGCCGCTCTTCAGCCAAAGAAAGTACAATGATAAAACAGAGAAGACACATGAGAGACACATGAACATAAAAAACATGAAGCCGTTCACACTCGATGACAATCCACACTACAAACTGTTGACACGAAGCACAAACACTGAAGATGTCGATTCGGTCCATTTTAACACGGGTAATGTATCACGAAGCAAATACCGTCCGCACTGGCGGAATGTTACGTGATATCACGTTCTTATACTTTTTGACTATTACTGCGCCATCTATCACAAAGCGAAAAAAGTGGTCCAAGTAAAACATTGATATTTCTTTACGTACTACACGAATATGTAATGAAAAATGTTCCTATTAAAAAAAAACGCAGTTGATATCCGTTTGACCTATGGCAGTGCCATCTAGCGGGCCAACCATAGCGCCATCTGGTTTCCCCCTTCAAGCTAGACGATTTTCGTTCTTTGTAGTTTTTTCGTTTGATGCTTATTTCGTGAGATATTTGGACCGGTCACTATCAACGGACCACCCTGTATATTTCGGTAGGAACGTTTTATTCTTTGATGGTGCAGGGGAAACAGATCCCACAGCGGTGTAGAGCGTGTCCTCATCACAGTTCGATTGGAGTCACAAGACCCGGCGACAAAATGTGCGCCAGAAAAAGTCGACCGTGGACTCAGAAATTCAGAAATGATCAATAGGTAGCAGAGTTGAGGTGAAACCCCGCTGGCTCTTTGTCGGCGTGGGGCTGGCCGACCGCCAGGCACGCATTGCCAGCCCGGCGGACACGTCCCGTCGGCGGCCGGCTCTCACTAGCGGCAGCGGCGGCCGGTCGCACGCCTCATTTCCATATTTCTGCCATGTCCGCTCTTAACTGGCCGTCTCCCGCCGCGCCCACTGCGCCCGCCGTGCGCTACCATCTAGCTTCGGCACGCACTGCGTCTGCCCCCACCCTTCTCTATTCTCCTCGTTGTGACACCTTCGTCAGCACGCTTCAACTGCTTTCGCAGCTGTCATTGGCCTTCTGTAATTCTCCAGGCCGACCGCCACGGCAATCGTAAGGAGGTGCAGGAAGACTTGTACACGTTATCCACGTAATGTAATGAATGGCAGCTCTCTTTATGTGCGCACGAGTGCAAGACAGTGCCTATAACAAAGACAAAAAAGATAGTGTCTGGTTACTAGATTAGTAGTGAACATCTGGGCGCGTCGTATTATTTAAATACACTCCTGGAAATTGAAATAAGAACACCGTGAATTCATTGTCCCAGGAAGGGGAAACTTTATTGACACATTCCTGGGGTCAGATACATCACATGATCACACTGACAGAACCACAGGCACATAGACACAGGCAACAGAGCATGCACAATGTCGGCACTAGTACAGTGTATATCCACCTTTCGCAGCAATGCAGGCTGCTATTCTCCCATGGAGACGATCGTAGAGATGCTGGATGTAGCCCTGTGGAACGGCTTGCCATGCCATTTCCACCTGGCGCCTCAGTTGGACCAGCGTTCGTGCTGGACGTGCAGACCGCGTGAGACGACGCTTCATCCAGTCCCAAACATGCTCAATGGGGGACAGATCCGGAGATCTTGCTGGCCAGGGTAGTTGACTTACACCTTCTAGAGCACGTTGGGTGGCACGGGATACATGCGGACGTGCATTGTCCTGTTGGAACAGCAAGTTCCCTTTCCGGTCTAGGAATGGTAGAACGATGGGTTCGATGACGGTTTGGATGTACCGTGCACTATTCAGTGTCCCCTCGACGATCACCAGTGGTGTACGGCCAGTGTAGGAGATCGCTCCCCACACCATGATGCCGGGTGTTGGCCCTGTGTGCCTCGGTCGTATGCAGTCCTGATTGTGGCGCTCACCTGCAAGGCGCCAAACACGCATACGACCATCATTGGCACCAAGGCAGAAGCGACTCTCATCGCTGAAGACGACACGTCTCCATTCGTCCCTCCATTCACACCTGTCGCGACACCACTGGAGGCGGGTTGCACGATGTTGGGGCGTGAGCGGAATACGGCCTAACGGTGTGCGGGACCGTAGCCCAGCTTCATGGAGACGGTTGCGAATGGTCCTCGCCGATACCCCAGGAGCAACAGTGTCCCTAATTTGCTGGGAAGTGGCGGTGCGGTCCCCTACGGCACTGCGTAGGATCCTACGGTCTTGGCGTGCATCTGTGCGTCGCTGCGGTCCGGTTCCAGGTCGACGGGCACGTGCACCTTCCGCCGACCACTGGCGACAACATCGATGTACTGTGGAGACCTCACGCCCCACGTGTTGAGCAATTCGGCGGTACGTCCACCCGGCCTCCCGCATGCCCACTATACGCCCTCGCTCAAAGTCCGTCAACTGCACATACGGTTCACGTCCACGCTGTCGCGGCATGCTACCATTGTTAAAGACTGCGATGGAGCTCCGTATGCCACGGCAAACTGGCTGACACTGACGGCGGCGGTGCACAAATGCTGCGCAGCTAGCGCCATTCGACGGCCAACACCGCGGTTCCTGGTGTGTCCGCTGTGCCGTGCGTGTGATCATTGCTTGTACAGCCCTCTCGCAGTGTCCGGAGCAAGTATGGTGGGTCTGACACACCGGTGTCAATGTGTTCTTTTTTCCATTTCCAGGAGTGTATTTAGCGATTATAGTAAGAGGCTATGTGAAATGGGATGAACACGTAAAATCAGAATTAAGGAAGGGGATTCGTCGACCTACATTTGTTGGAAGATATACAACACTACACAAAATCATTAAACACATTACTTAAAAATGTAAACTTCCTCTCTCTCTCTCTCTCTCTCTCTCTCTCTCTCCCTCCCTCTCTCTCTCTCTCTCTCTCTCTTCTCTGTCATCCAACCCTCCGTTTCATCTCTGCCTCCTCTCCCTATTGCCTGTCTCATTACCAACCCACTCCCCATTCCCCTATTTAGCATTCACCGTTCACTGCTTTTACTCATATTACTTACTCACTTGCTTACCATCCACCTCTTCAACTAACACAAAATCCCTTCATTTCATTTACGTATTAACTAAATATATATTAACACAATTAAAACAACGTAATACACGTATGATGGATCATTCGGCTGTCACCGTCGTACCGGGTTGTTATAGTTAAAGTGCAGGTCCAATGTGGGCTGTAATTATTGTATGGCTGCGAAATATAGTAGATGCGCTAATGCATTAATGCGGAACCGATATATGCTGGAAAAAATTGGTTCCAATTTTAGCCACCAGGTGCAAATTTGGCGTTGTACGGCATCTCGTCGACGTCTCCGGGGCTCATACTGAACTGACTGTATAAGCAGCGGTAAGTAATAAAATCAACATTTATGTCTTTCTCACTTGTTCGACCTTTTCTCTCTACGTTCCGTTCCTAATCCATCACATATGGAAACATTTCTATATGTCTTTCATGCATTCGCAGTGCCAGATTTGCTCCTGGTTGCCAAAATTGTAACTCTTTTTTTTTCAGTGAAAATCGGTTCCTCGTTAACGCATTAGAATATCTACCACGTTTCGCCGCCATACTATAATTACAGTCTACATTGGACCTCCGTGAATAGTTGCTCTTTCATTATAACTCCCCGGTATCTGTTGCGTACGGACTACAAGAATAAGATTAGAGAGTTTAGGACACGTGCCGGGGCATGGGACAGTTATTTTGCGCTCGCTCAAAGCGAGAATGGAATAGATAAAATAATCGCTATGACTGGCACGAAAAGTTGTCGTCAACTCACTGCACAGTTTCTTGTGAAGTGTATATGTATATGTAGATGCAGACGAGAGAGATTTTGAGACCAATTTGACCAAACAATTGCTGGTATAATTAAAAGAATTACATATTTCCTCACTTATCTCTTGAAGTAACGGTTGTTTTAACTCTAATTAAGTTCATGTGTACAGAAGACTTCGGTCTCTTATGACGTGTTACTCCTTTTTATTTTTCTCCTCTCATTTTGATTGTAATCCCTCTTTTCTCATGAAAATCATTACCGTGCACGACGATAGTATTATAATAATTAGTCGGCACGTAAATAGTATGTATCTCTAGGTAGTAATGCGTTAAGATTATGGTCTGATGTACACGAAGTAAGGACCCCTAGTCTGATCTGGGAGAACAACTGCAGTAATATCAAATCTCTACATCGCCTATCAATGCCGAAACTCTGATTGTGTGACCATTCGGCTGAAGGCCCTCTCTGGCACTACTCTTATCACAGAGTCGCTTTTATGTAGAGAAAAAAATACTATTGCTTCCTTTAGAGGGATGAATCTGATCTTATTTCTGTTCGAGGTATTCTCTGCAACAAGACGTGGCCATTTATGCCTAATGCAATGATTCATTCAAAATTGTTGACGTATCAAAACATCGTACAGAATAACTATTTGTAACTGTGCAGCGGCGCTTAATATTCAGAGGAAAAGATTTTCGTCATAGTCCTATAAAGATAACATTTCCCTTCCTACATATGACACTATGCTAAACTCAGTCATTATGAAAGAACTGTCGTCAACGCGAAGGTTGATTTGACCACCACAGTGTCTTACTACACATAGTCCTCCTACTTTGTAACCGATTTTCACCGACAATTATAAGGAACCTACAGTTTAACGCTAATTTCCAATGTACGGTGCAACTTGGCAGTTTTCACGTACCTATGTAAATTGTTGCCTGAGGTAAAAAACGCAAAATTAATCTAGACATGAATGCCAGATATTTGGATCTGTAACCTGAAACTCACCCCACTTCACCACAGAGCCACACTTAATGAAGTTTAAGGACCAAAAAGGTGAGACGTTGCGATCATTTTTAAATTCAAACATGTAATTTTGTTTAAGCCACTGATCGGAAAACGCTACATTTTTACAGACACGCTCCAATCATGATCCCCTACAAGCGGTTCTTTTTCCACATTATAAATTGGAAACTACCTTTTGTCAAACTGAATTTTAAAAAAATCAACTCCTTAATGATTTTCATAAATCTTTAATAAAACTTGTTCTCTCGAATGTCCGTTAAGGACTCGGTTGATACTAATTCCCCATTTACATGTCGGTGTACCCGATGCTTCGTCGCATGTCTAAGTATATGTGTCTCTAATCGTGCTAATTTCACGTACGATGACGGTGATTGCTTTTTCGGAAATCCTCAGTAATTTTAAATAGAGGACCACATCTCACTACGATGCGATATGCGAGTACACAACGCTTTTCGGAGCACTGAAGTTGACGGATTCCAGACATACCGGACTGTTTCCTCGAGCAGTTGCCTTGTCACCAATCTTAAAAACATGACTTGCGCTTTCTTTCAGTACTGGGTAGTCAATCGAGCTTACCGGAAGCCGCTCAGCAATAACGAAATAAAAAGTATTGGCTTCGGCTCTTATATGTACTTGCAAAGTTGAAACTGCCCTATATTCGCAATCCCGGTAGTCGGTTGCACACAACAGAAGAATAAGAAAGTAAATGAACACCTGGTATTCGACACAGCGATCAATGGGCTTGAATGGGACAGACATAAAGAGAAGTTTCACGTCCCCAATGAATGGTGGTCACAAAATACCAAGACTTTTCATGGTAAGTACCTTTTATTTGCTCCTTGATATTTGTCATTCTGAGAACGGAGTTGTAATTAGAAGAACTTATGTGCATACTAAGACCAGATGAGAAATTCTTTCTCGGCTCTATCAGCTAGTGGAAAGCCTGCTTCAAAACTGCAACGTAGACGTAATCGAGATTAAGGAAACTGTAAGTTGATCTCGAAGTGTTGTATTCAAATCATCGCGTTTCCATAGATCTGAAGATTTTCTGCTTCTCATTTTCTTTTAATTTCGACACAGTGTCACTGTTTTACTTTTCTATCAAGAGAGAAAAATTCATCAACACATTAAAGCAGGAGGTTCTCTAAGTAGTGTTACTGCATTGTAGTCCGCGAACCAGGAGTTAACACATTACATAAAATGTGAAAGGAAGGGATACCGGGAGATGTGTGTCTAATTCAGCCTCTGAAGAGGCCATCGATGACGAAGTATGTCAAATAGAATTACAGTATCGTAACTAGAGAGCGACGTCATATATTTCTCTCTAAAAAAGCATTTAGTTACCAGCAATTTTTCCAGAGAACACATTTAAAAACCGAAAACCTGCTAAAGCGTACCTTCATGGCGCATTGCTGCATCGCCTAGCAATTTTTACGCACACTCTTCCTGGTCGAAGATCAGAACGAGGCGTGAAACGATCATGGCGTTTGAACCTGAGGACCTTAAGAATACGCTGATGCTAACATAATCGGCGAGGCTCGCATGAAGGCTCAACTTGCGACATTTTGTTTGTACCGTCCGCGCGGCAGCGAACGCTCGATAATAACGGCATTCTGGCCCATCTTCTCCTCGGGAAGGCAGCCACTTTGCCTCCTTCGCACTTTATAAAACAATCCGTGCGAAATAAAGAGCAAACAAATATAAAGAAAGTTCACTCTCGGGTAATGAGACGGTGGGAAACCAGCCCAGATTGAGTTATACGTACGCAAATACGTACCGGGGCTATTTGAGAAACGAGTGCTCCTTCAATTATCCATTCCACAGGTCGCTCGTAAACAATGAAACGCACATATGGCGCCAAACTGCGAACTACATTTAAGCGTTTTACTGTTATTACGGAACATGCTCGTGATTAGGCCGCGACCGATGGCTCGTAAAACTTTGGAAGCCTCATACAAGGCCGGGGACCACTTCTCGGGCGCAGCTCGCGTGACCTCGCGCCCTCTATCTAGACGCATTATGCACTCCATTGACTCTTAGAGCCAAGGTAAGACTCTAATTTCGGCGTAAGCGTCGGTAAACAAAATGTAATGGTTGCAAAGAGAGTGATGGGCGTTATTACACACAGCTGTGGCGGCCGATCCGCTCTCACGCTTGGTCGGCCCCTGCAACAAGACTAAACAGCCGTCCACCCTGTAACCATGCAATGTTTGCGCCCAAATTTTACCTATTATCGCTCCGTCAAATCCTGGCCAACAAATAAGAGTAAAAGTTCGGCCGCTTCGCCCGCCGTTGTAAATATAATTTTTAGCAACATAAATTGTAGTATACGTCCGTGTACCGAAAGCTTTCCCTTTTTTTCATCACCATTGAAACAGCGTACTTGGTCAAGCCAATGAGGCAAGAGTCTTCCAGATTATTTTTTATCCTCTCTGAGTTTGATACCACCGACCAGGTGTCCATCCTGATGGCGTCGACGTGAGCATCATTAGCTGGAAATTGGAAATTTGTGGTAAGGTCTTATGAGACCAAACTGCCGAGGTCATCGATCCCTAAGCTTACACACTACTTAATCTAACTCAAACTAACTTACGCTAGGGACAACACAAACACCCATGCCCGAGGGAGGACTCGAACTTCCAACGGGGGGAGCCGTACGGACCGTGACAAGGCGCCCAAGACCGCCCGGCTACCCCACGTGGCCATCGTTAACTACGGGATGGTTTTTAATTGAAACTGAACGCAAGGCTCTAAACGTAGCATTAGTAACACCGATACTCGTCAGACCACCGAAGTTAAGTTCTGTTGGGCTTGGATAGTATTTGGATGGGTCACCGTCCGGATTTGCCAAGCACTGGTGGCAAGCGGGGTGCACTCAGCCTTTGTCAGGCCAAACGGGGGAGCTACTACATCCGAAGTAGTGGCTCCGGAGACGAAAATTGACAACGACCGGTAGAGCAGTGTGCTGACCGTCTCTTCTGTGACGTCTATCTGAAGAGGATGACACGGCGGTCGGTCGGTACAGTTGGGCCTTACGAGGACTGTTCAGACGGAGTGAGTTAATTAGCGTCAATAAAAATGACGGCTATAGATCAGACTCTGAGAATTGTTTCTTCTGTATATTGCCGTTGCAATATTTTTTAGAGTCGAAAAGGATTAACAACCTCCACCTGTTAGGATGGGAAAACCTAGGACCGTGATCCTGAAACTGGAAACTGAGATATGCAGTGCTAGGACATCGTAGTAGCCTAGCAAGTATAAGACATTTTCAGTGCTCGTTGAGTCGACGAAATGCGAGACGTATCAGTAGCAGACATACACAATTGCAAAAGTCGTGAAATGTCAGAATATAATTTACTTGTTATTTAATTATTTGTTTAAAAAGGGGTATTAGGTGATACTTCGAGCTTTTTCTGAATATAGTGCTGTTGCTATTTGTAGTGGCCCTGTCCAGTTTATTCATTCTATAGCTTACAGCAGCATATATGATTGGCATGGTGAGAGGTACTTTAATGTCTTCATCAGTTGATACTTTTCGTTATCACACTCACGAAAGAGGAGAGGAAAAAGGACTTTGTTTCCCAATACTTTCTCTTATCATGTTCTTACGCCAATTAATCATACAAAAGAAAGGAAAAATGATTGTGATTTAATGTTTCGTCGATGACGGACGTGAAAGATAGAGCACAAGCCAGAGTGGAGTGAGGAAGTTGGTCAGCTCGTTTTGAAAAGAACCTGCATACCATGCACCTCAAACACTTTAGGGTTACGACGGAAAACGTGGAAGTTAGTACATGGATTTGAACCGCCTTCTTCAAAACTGTGAATTTAGTATCCCAAACACTACCCTACGACACACGGTTAAATGTTAGAGGCAGTAACACAACCATCCCAATGATACCTACCTGAGAGGCACATCCATAAAGAGATTGTAATGGCTAAACGGGTTGGTTAAAATCCTAAGAACAGACCTCACAAAATCCTTCTCCTCTTGGCTCTGGCCAGCCTCGTAAGAATCCCAAACAGTCCACAAGAATAAGATTCAGAAGTATCTAGAACGCGTTCTCCGTTTCAGATGATTGTTTTCACGATTATGAATTACACCTCTTCACCCCCTCCCTCCCCCCTCCCTCTTTAGCAAAAAGGAATACCGAATCCCCCATTTAAGATGAACTGACAACCAGTGTACGAAAGGGAAGTTATGTCTACGTCTTTCTAAATTTCTTCGCAGCCACTAATGAAATATACTGTCATACAGGAATTATCATCGCCAGCGATCATTCTGTGATGTGTCAGGCAGATGGATCATGTGTTGCGAAGATGAACGGGTCTCTCAAGCATTATTGTGCACATAGAGTACTATGCTTTGTTCTGATGAATACTACACCTCCAGGTTTACATACTTTGCTTTATCTGGCAAGAATTACGCGTACCAGTCAGAGATTTCTGTATATCTGGCGTAAGTGACTAGAGTTATATTCATCCAAAACTGAAAACAAACAGCTAGTACACCACAGCCATTTCACATCCACTGATGGATAAATACGTAGATTTATGTTTCCCGTGGATTCGATAAATCGCTTACGACAGAAGCTGGGATGGTTCCATTAGTAAGAATACTTGTTATCTACCTCTAATGACATCGTCGTCGACGAGATATTAAATCCTAATATCCTTAACTAATCTACAGGATGTATGAAGGAGGTATAAAGATTATGAGAACTGAAAACAGAAACCGGATGCTTCTGAATGCGCGCCGAGACCACTGGTGTTGCTATGCTCAGCTAGGCAACTAACTCGCTGTTTAGCCTGCCGCAGTTTCGCTCACCGATCGTGCCACCAGAGAAATTGCACCATTAAAAGCAATTGGCTGTAACCCAGGGGGGAAACAGTCGTAAGAGCAGAGGGGTGCTAGCAGTAGTGCTAATTATTGGCGGCTCTCGGTGCGCCAGTATATCTTGGCAAGCCGCACAATGCTCGGCTCGTGCGTCCATCTCAATAAACCTAATGGATGGCGCGACGGGTAACTAGGTACTAAATCGCCAGCATGAACCGCTTTACGCTTCGCTCGTAGAGCACGGCTCTAAAACGCCTTGAATGGGCCGGACACATAGGCGCCGGGCGGTGATTGCGTGAGACCTGCCTCACCAAGTTAACAGACTCCACAGTGTCGACTCCAGAACTGGAAATAGCTCAGCCTTTGGTACTATTCACCAGAGATGTTTCCGATGGCTATAACCGTAAGAAAATTAAAAGTTAGAAAAATCCACAGCACGCAGATAAAATTTCCTAGGACACACTTATTATTACATCCGAATTTTGAATGGGCGATAACTGAGCTGTTACACAACCATCATATCTTTGGAAATATCGACAGAGCACGGCAGCAGAGAATTCCAGTTATCTAGACATCTGTATTCCACAAGCCACCTATCGAGGTATGGCAGAGAGTAGTCGGAGTGACACTTAGCCCTTCCATGTTCCATTCGCCAATAGTGTACGGCGAGAACCAGGGTCGGTAAGACTTGAGATCAAAGTTCTTTGATTTTAGCGTCGTGATCATGTCGTGAGATGTATGCGAGAGGAAATAGCGTCTTGACTGATCCTTCTTGGACCGTACCCTCAGAATTTTAACAGTAAACTTCACCATGATGCGCAATGTCTCTCTTGTAACGCCTAATACTAGTGTTTTACGAGCATTCCCATAAAGCTTTCTTTAACTGTTGTTACTGTATCCAGTAACTGATCGCCATATGTGTAACCTAACAATAATGCGCCGCACGTTACATTTCTTTATGCCATAAAGGAATTACAAAAACTGGCTGCGAGAGGGCATTGATTTAAATCAATGGGGAAAGCTGAAAATTTATGCCGGACCATGATTCGAACCTGGATTCCCTGCTTACTGGGCAGATGCTCTGATCACCTTTTATTTATTTTTTTTAAAAAAAGGTGATTTTCCGAAACTCCTTCACCAAAACAGACGAAGTAAATATTCCTTTACTCCAGTCAAGAACAACTACCAAGATGATGCCGCGCGGGATTAGCGGAGCGGTCTGGGACGCTGCAGTCATGGACTGTGCGGCTGGTCCCGGCGGAGGTTCGAGTCCTCCCTCGGGCATGGGTGTGTGTGTTGGTCGTTAGGATAATTTAGGTTAAGTAGTGTGTAAGCTTAGGGACTGATGACCTTAGCAGTTAAGTCCCTCAAGAATTCACACACATTTGAACATTTTTTTGAACTACCAAGATGAGAAACATAGAAATAGATATCCTCGGTGTCGCAAAGCAGCTTAAATCACTCAATAAAAGCAAGGCTCCCGGTCCAGATTATATACCAGTCAGGTTCCTCTCAGAGTATGCTGATACAATAGCTCCATATTTAGCAATTACGTACACCGCTCGCTCACAGAAAGATCCGTACCTGAAGACTGGAAAATTGCTCAAGTCACACCAATACCCAAAAAGGGAAGAAGAAGTAATCCGTTGAATTACAGGCCCATATCACTAATGTCGATTTGCAGTAGGGTTTTTGAACATGCACTGTATTCGAACATTATGAAGTACCTCGAAGAAAACGATTTGTTGACACGTAGTCAGCACAGATTCAGAAAATATCGTTCTTGCGAAACCCAACTAGCACTTTATACTCATGAAGTAATGAGTGCTATCGACAAGGAATGTGAAATTGATTCCATATTTTTAGATTTCCAGAAGGCTTTCGACACCGTTCCTCACAAGCGTCTTCTAACCAAACTGTGTGCCTATAGAATATCTCCTCAGTTGAGCGACTGGATTCGTGATTTCCTGTCAGAAAGGTCACAGAAAGTCATCGAGTAAAACAGAAACAATATCCGGCGTTCCCCAAGGAAGTGTTATAGGCCGTCTATTGTTCTAGATCTATATTAACGACATAGAAGAATCTCAATAGCCGTCTTAGATTGTTAGCAGATGATGCTGTCATTTACCGTCTTGTAAAGTGATCAGATGACAAAAACGAATAGCAAAATGATTTAGATAAGATATCTGCAGTGTGCGAAAAGCGGCAATTGACCCTGAATAAAGAAAAGTGTGAAGTTATTCACATGAGTACTAAAAGAAATCAGCTAAATTTCGATTACGCGGTAAGTCACACGATCTGAAGGCTGTAAATTAAACTAAATACTTAGGGATTACAATTACAAATACCCTAAATTGGAACGATCACATAGATAATGTTGTGCGTAGAGCCAACCAAAGATTGTGATTCATTGGCAGAACACTTAGAAGGTGCAACAAATCTACTAGAGAGACTGCTTACACCACACTTGTCCACCCTATTCTGGAGTACTGCTGTGCGGTGTGGGATCCGCATCATATGGAACTGACGGATGACATCGAAAAAGTACAAAGAAGGGCAGCTCGTTTTGTATTATCGTGAAGTAGGGGAGATAGTGCCACAGGCATGATACGTGAATTAGAGCGGCAATCATTAAGACAAAGGTGTTTTTCGTTGCGACGAGATCTTCTCATGAAACTTCAATCTCCAGTTTTCTCCTCCGATTGCGAAAAAATTCTATTGGCACCCACCTACATAGAGAGAAATGATCATCACGATAAAATAAGAGAAATCAGGGCCCGCACAGAAAAAATTTAAGCGCTCGTTTTTCCCGCGCGCCGTTCGAGTGGAGCGGTAGAGAGACAACTTGAAGGTGGTTCATTGAACCCTCTGCCGGGCACTTTATTGTGAATAGCAGAGTAATCACGTAGATGTAGATGTCCTTTATAAAATAATCCCGTTGTACCTCGCTTTGGCGCAGGGCAGGTCTTCATGTATGGTAGTGGATCCTCTCCACTGTCCTGATCCTTTCTTGTTCTGAATACTTATAGGCAATAATTACATTCTCCTACCCGGGACACCCCAACTGAGTGGGGGATCAAGCATGGCACTCCCTAAAACCTTAGCGTAATATGTTCGATATGTCGGATGTCTCATAATCTGTGAGTGATGTTCTTGTAGTAAGGCCCAAAAGTCGAGAACATTCTTACTGCCCTCTCGGAAAAAGTAAAGCACAGTCAAACCTTGAATCCAAGCCACTGTGTTTGTCTTCGTTATATCTGGGAGAAGTAGTATCCGCTGTTCTACTGCTTGCGGCACCACACGAAGGAGGAAGGAGATCTTTTTTTGCACCAAACAGCACCCGTCCGCCGAAGGCCCGCATATCGGGCGATGTTCCTCTGTGTGTATAACATTGCACTGTGGACACAGTGGCTCATCCGCCATATAAATTGTATGCAACCTGGAACGAGTCACGTATTTCCCATTTACCACCTGATACCATAGTGCGCGCGACCCCGTATCAAGGTGTGGTTGGAGCACTGTACGCCATACCATGACCATGTCACTGTTGGTCGTCGGCCGTCTACGGCATCATTCGGCCGTCGTCCAGTCAAGATGCGATGTGTATCAAGTGCCGTTGCCGCCCTGGTAGTCGGTAGTTCCATTTGTACATAAATGTGTTCCATAAAAAAGGTTCGCATGTGGGCAAGCGATGGTGAGATGTGAGCCACCGCCACAGGTGCCAGACGAGAAGATGGAGCTAGTTTGTCTATCAAGGTGCCCGTCAGACTTGTCCAGTGTCGTGTCCACATCTTTGTGCTCAGGTAAATAGCCACTGCTCAGACGCGCACGTGGACTAGTCCAAGACCTCCACGACTACTAGGAAGGGTGAGGGTTTCGTATTCGGCCCTAAAAAGAATACCTGTGCTGCAAAATATCCTAATGCCGCCAGGATTCAGCGCGCCAACACCACCGGCATAGGAAGAACTTGTGCCAGGTTGGGGATGCGAGAAGCTAGATAAGTCTTGGCAAAGGTGACCCGTTGTATCTTCGGACAATCGCACGAACTGTTTGCAGAAGATGTCTGTAGCTCAGTGCCGCCGTACGTCGAACGTCTGTGGTGAAGATAATTCCTAGGTATTTCATCTTACTATCGGCTGTAATGGTGCTACTCTTCCCGTAGGCAGTCCTCTCTTGATGTTCGTCGCTGCTGACTTTGCCATGTTAAACGACTTCCCGTAGCCATACCATATAAATCAATCCAATGCAAGGCCGCTCTTGCCTCGTCGTCCGACCGTGCTAAAAACACTGGGTCATTCACCTATGTTTTGCATATAAACTTGTTGTGCCTTACCGTCATTCCTTGGAGTCGATTCCAGAGCCCGTAGAGCAGCGGCTCGACAACGATGTCATATAGTATGGTAGACAGCGGGCACCCTTGTCTGACAGATCGTGAGATGGTGATGGGCCCCACCATTCGTCCATTGATGTCCACTCTGGATGAAGCGCCGTGGATTAGTCTCGTAACAACGGTGACAAAACTTTCTGGAAACTTCATTTACGTCATCACCTCCCTGAGATAGGAATGGCTCACCCTGTCATAGGCGCGATCGAAGTCTATCGATACCAGTGTAGCCCAGAGACGACATGTTGTTGCCAGTGCGATAACATCGCGGTAGTCGCTGAGTGCCGTTTGTGTATTGCTATCCCCTCCTAGCTGGGTTTTGTCGAGTGATATCACTTGGCGTAGTACGCGTTTAAAGCGTGCTGCAAGTATCCTGGTGTAGATCTTGTAGTCGCAATTAAGAAGGGTCAGTGGCCGATAAGCCTGTATCCTTGTGCCGCCGGGTGGTTTGTGGATAGGGATGATCATTCCTTCCACGAAAGAGGGTAGATGAGACACATTAGGAAATATCAATTCGCGGTACATGGCAGTCTATTGCGGAGTTATGAGATTTTTAAATGTATGATAAAATTCTAACGGAAACCCGTCGGGCCCCGGCGACTCTCTTATCAAGAGCTTCCATTAAGTCGTCACCTGTGACTTCCCCTGTTAACTCTCGGTCGGTCGCCTCGTCGAGCCACGCGGATAGCGTTCGTGGGACCTCACGAAAGGCTGTCTGATCGTGTTCCGCTTCTTCATAGAGATGACCGTATTGTTCCACAAAGGCGTTGGCAATGTCTCTTTGCGTTGTCATACGGCGACCATCCGGCAGTACGACCGTCTGTATTAAGCTTCTGCGGCTACGTTGTTTTTCTCTGATAATGCGTAGATGACTATTGCTGTGCATCCGCCGATGAACAAGTGTGAGGATACATGTTGTGTCAGTTCTATTCTGATTTGACACACCGCATTGAGAACGGGGTAGGTCGTGAAGTTGGACCATTTCTCCTCTACGTGGCTAAGCATTCTTCCATGTGGGTGTAAGGCGTTAAGCACCAAGTCAGACGAAACCTCGAATGGAAGTTCGAAAATACGTATGCTTCGTAAGCCGAGTCCTGCGTGATCAATAGTTACTTCTCCTACATGTCCATCAGAGTGACGAAATTTGAGTCCATGTTTAGTATCTCGAATGATTCTGTCACACACTGCATCGTTAATCAGTTTGACGTAAACGACACTGCTCACTATGGAGAGGTGTATTCCACTAAGTTCGTTGTAGTCAAGTTTAACTTCGTCTCGTAGGAACCTTTCAATTTCATTGGCTTTAGGTCTCGCATATTCATTCGAAATACTAATCTTGAGAGTCGACTTTCGACATCCATGTGTCATTCTATATCGAGTCTTCGAAACGAGCGAGTACGCCGAATAGGTAAACTACCGCGCGCGCTCGAACTTCCACGGTAGGGACGTAAACAGACGTCCGTGCCGCAGCACCGCCGAAGGCAGACCTAAGCCACTTGGACACAGTGGCCATCGCAACTGCACGGACTACCCTAGCACGCCTCCCGCCAGACCCAGATTCTTAACTTACCCACACACTACTAATGTAGTGCTCCTCGCCCATTATCCTCATTACTCGCGGTATTTCGCCGATTCTCGTAAGAGTTCGAGCCTGTTATGCATGCACACTGAAGAAATAACTGGCTTTCTCATCTTATTATACATATGAGATGTCTGTTCTTTCGGACGTGAGGATGGACTCCCGTTCTTTAAACCAAATGTCAATACCTTCAAGCTTTCTTGCACTTCGCTACTAATCTCAGCTTTGATACTTTTCTTTATAGAAAAGCACCATCCATGAAAAACACCACGGATTCGTCGACGTAATCCACCCTGTCTACACTGCCTGACAAAAAGTGAAGCTCTCAGATGACATGTTCGTTTGACAATATAACTTCGTACATATACCTACAATCAGGGTATATGTAAATGATTAGAGATGCAATTCTCTGTGATAGGCAGAACGGCCATCAGAGTGCGTTTGTGTTGCTCATGTTTAGTTTTGTTGCCTGGCCTGGTAGGGTATATAAGGGGCGTGAACAGGGCCAGTTGTTGAGTGAACATTTGAAGGACACAGGGATACCGTGTATTCGAGTCAGTATCAGCACGTGACAGAGTTTTAAAGGAGCATCATCGCAGATCTCCATCTGGTCGGCTGGTCGAATCGTGCAATATCCGGCTTTGTAGGGCATTAGGATATGACAGTGGGCTGATGTCGGACTGCAGGTGAACGAGAGGGTAGGCATACTCGTCATCCAGGTTCCGGTCGACTACGTTTGAGCATCACAAGGAAGAATCGCCGGACTGTGCATCAAGCACGTCGTGACCCCTTCACATCAGTACATCCGAGAACAATTAATGGACTCTCTGCATCATTGTATGCCATACCCGCTCCATTGGTTATTACCATCCTATGTGTTGGCAGCTTTTAACATCATAACACACACGGCAGCATTTGGAGTTGCACCGTGACCTGGATGCATGGAATGCTGACGAATGACGTCGCATTGCATTCAGCAAAGAATTCATCTTTTGCACAAACCCAGGTGACCATCGTCGATGGGCATGGTGATGACCTGGGAAGTGGTCCCAACCTTCCATTCCTTTGGAGAGGCATAGCGGTGTTCATTCTGGCGTCATGGTGTGGGAAGCCATCGGGTATGACTTCAGGTCACGACTGGTAGCGATTGAGGGAATTCTGGATGCACAGCGGTACGCAAAGGACAACCTGCGTCCTCACTTGTTAGTATCTTGGTGATATTTTTCAACAGGACAATGCTCGCCCACACATGAGACGTGTCTCTATGAACTGTCTTCGTGATGTTTAGGTATTCGCTTGATCGGAAAGCTCCACAGATCTGTCCTCAGTCGAACATGTGTGGATGCATCTCGGACGTCAACTCCACCTCACTGCCGGTATCCGGGGGGCCAGCGTGCCTCAGAAGAGGATGCAACGGCTTTATGAAACCCTTCCCAACGGAATCAGTGCATGCATGCAGACCAGAACGGTTGCAACGTCATAATGATATGTAGCCTCATACCGCCACGTTCTTTTTAAATTTGACTCGTTTTTATAATCACTGAAACAACATCACACACCGTCTCACGAAGTTTCATTTCATTTCCTCCTCTCAGTCTGGGTGCTTCAATTTTTTGAAGTAATGTATAAGTTGTATATCGTGAACAGTATGTGAAGGTCCTGTTGCATTTCCTTGTGTTTATGTTAGGTACTATCTGCTAGGAATCCTGAATCCAATCAGAAATCTGGTTAGTATTCCGTACGCTCTTTAACGAGTCAAAAATTATTAGGAATGAAAAAGTTAGGCGCCTACCACTATATTCTCCTCTAGAACGCATACCTTAAAAGTTACGAGCACTTGATCATTAGAAGAGTTGTGTTTCAAAGTAGCAAAGATGAACGAGTGCTCATAGCTCTTAAGGAAAGCATTTTAGAGCACATGTTTACTGGACTTTTTTTCTTGTTTTGGTCCATACTACCAGTTCAAAAAATATGGAAAGCAAAGAACTTGCAGTAAAAGAGGTTTGTTTGACAGTATCGAAGGTTAAAAGTTGCTCGTAGCTGCTAAGGTATGCATTTTCGCCCCTATGTTTACTGAGACGTTTTTGCTTCTAGTATCGTGTACTTTCAACTGTATACGTTTACCCCATTAATTATGATACACCATGTACATCCATTAATGACTGTCAAATGGCTGTTAATGTGTGGCACTGACCTTCCAACCAGGAAGTTCATAGTGGTTCATATGGCTCTAAGCACTATGGGACTTAACATCTGAGGTCATCAGTCCCCTAGAACATAGAACTACTTAAACCTAACTAACCTAAGGGAATCACACACATCCATGCCCGAGGCAGGATTCGAACCTGCGACCGTAGCAGCAGCGCGGTTCTGGACTGAAGTGCCTAGAACCGCTCGGCCACATAGGCCGGCGCAGAAAGTTCATATCTTCTGTCACAAGACCCCTTGGTTATGGGATGTTTTTGCCCTGTATATCATGTAACAGACTTTCTTAATAAATTCAAAGAAACCAGTGCTTCCGGGTTTTGGTACAGTGCAAAAGTATCCAGTAACAGTTTCAGAAGTTCTCACCAGACGCTAAGGATGAAGCCATCCGGATTGCAGACATTGCGTAAGCCAAATGACTACATGGGAAATGTCTGATTAGAGACTTGTTGCTTACAAAGACTGACAGAAAACAGTCATGAAACCACGAATATTTTTAAACGTTAGTGAAGTTTCGAATTAATGTGTCTGGAATCAACTATTACTGTCGAAGCTGTGGAACAGGTTCCATATGAAGGGAATACTGGAATATTATGGCACTTCAGTTTTGATAAGAATTAAATTATTACTTGGACGTCTGCCAACATACACACGGCAGCTAAATGGAATGTTGAGAAATATGACAAATAGAGAAACCCAAGGAAACAAGCCAGCCCATCCCTTCAGAATTAGAATCACATAAAATCTATACAATCTTGAGCTGTTGCTCAACAAACCAATTAAAATATTCTTGTGCTGTGGACGTGCCGACGTACAGTGCGCCATATTGCTAGTAACCGGCAAAAACAAGAAAAGGACACAGGACGACGGAGCGCTGCCTGCTGAGTAGTGCACTTCGTTTCTTTTGCGTAGCTCCGATGTGCAACGTGCAGCAGTATTCATCTAATGATGCAGCTACTCCTCACACCGTGCCGGTAGCTCCAGTCCCCACAGTGGGAACGTTTACTATCATTTTTCTGCAAAACGTTGCATTGCATACATCTCACGCTTCAGTGTCTCGATTCGTATGATTAACAATACCATAAAATACTCGTCCCTTCTATATTCGTTCTTTCCCTTTAATTTTGTTCATACGATACACCAGGTCATTCAGTTTCGTCTCTTCTCCACTTTCTCTCTCGCCTTCCAATAGGTCTTCATTCATTTATTTTGTTTTCTTGTGTTTTTCCTTATCTACTCCGCACAATCTTTTCCTTTTTTGTTCCCTCCTCTTTAAAACATTTGATTTTTAATCAACTTCATAAACATAGCAAGTTTTGGACACTTTCTTCCGTTATACCAGTTTATTCCACTTATCCATTTGTTTGCTGGATCCACTAGTTGCCTTTGGTTGGTTGGTTGGTTGTTTGGGGAAGGAGACCAGACAGCGTGGTCATCGGTCTCATCGGATTAGGGAAGAATGGGGAAGGAAGTCGGCCGTGCCCTTTCAGAGGAACCATCCCGGCATTTGCCTGGAGTGATTTAGGGAAATCACGGAAAACCTAAATCAGGATGGCCGGACCCCGGATTGAACCGTCGTCCTCCCGAATGCGAGTCCAGTGTCGAACCACTGCGCCACCTCGCTCGGTGGTTGCCTTTCTTTACTGCTGTAAATACCACTGAAAATTCTTGTGGTGGGTCAACTGCTTCCTGTTTCCACTACATAACCAAAGAACGTAACTTGCCTTTTCCGTATGCTATCAGAAACCTTCTCTTTTTACATTCTAGTAGAAATCTTAATTTCTCTGAACTATTGCTCAGGCCAGATACGTAATATGATCCTACAGTCCTTTCTTGCGTTCTTTACCGCACTTAATGTTTACTGTCGAGAATAGCAGATCAAGTGTACAATTCAGATTTCTTACAACTACGATGACGGCGTAGATTCTGTAGTGGTTTGGGCTTTCATGTCGTGATTCTCAGAGTGTGGAAGAGGTAACGCAGAGGCGTACCAACATTCGTTCTTCCCGCAGCAGAATATCATTTACGACTGGAGCAGAAAGTGTGCAAGTGACAGCGCTGCTCCAAGTACTGTCAGCCACACGCTTAAGTGGTTTCTGGAGTAGAAATGTAGAAAATCGCACGGTGTCAAATACTGACGGAAAGTCTTACACCAAGAACAACTTGAGCGAAAGCCACCAAAGTGATACACCAATATTTACATGCTACGGGAATTTTTATTACAATTTAATTCTTATTATGCGTATTCAAATACAGAAATATGCAAACAGGTAGAATACGGCGCTGTGATCGGCAGCGTCTACATAAGACAAGTTCCTGGCGCTGTTGTTAGTACGGTTACTGCTGCTACAATGGCAGTTTATGAAGAATTAAATTGAACGTGATGTTACAGTCGGCGCACGAGGGATAGGACGCAGCATCTCCGAGGTAGCGATGAAGTGGGGATTTTCCGTACGACCATTTCAAGAGTGTACTGTAAATATCAGTAATCCGGTAAAACATCAAATCTCCGACTTCGCTGAGGCCGGAAAAAGATCCTGCAAGAACGGGACCGACGACGTTTGAAGAGAATCGTTCAACGTGACAGAAGTGTAACCCTTCCGCAAATTGCTGCAGATTTCAATGCTGAGTCGTCTACAAGTGTCACCGTGCGAACCATTCAACGAAACATCATCGATATGGACTTTCTGAGCCGAAGGCCCACTCGTGTACCGTTGATGATTGCGCGGCACAAAACTTGACGCCTCGCCTGGGCCCATCAACATCGACATTGAACCGTTGGTGACTGGAAACATGTTTTCTGGCCGGACGAGTCTCGTTTCAAATTGTATCGAGAGGATGGACGTGTACGGGTATGGAGACAACTTCATGAATCCATGGACCCTGCATGTCAGCAGGGGACTTCTCAACCTGGTGGAGTCCCTGTAATGGTGTGAGGCGCGCGCAGTTCGAGTGATATGGGACCCCTGATACGTCTAGATGCGACTCTGACAGGTGACACGTACGTAAGCATCCTGTCTGATAACCTGCATCCATTCGTGTCCATTGTGCATTCCAACGGACTTGGGCAATTCCAGCAGGACAATGCGACACCCCACACGTCCAGAATAATTACAGAGTGTCTCCAGGAACTCTCTTCTAAGTTTAAACACTTCCGCTGCCACCAAAGTCCCCAGACTTGAACATAATTCAGCGTATCTAGGATGCCTTGAAACGTGATGTTCGGAAGAGATCTCCAACCCCTCGTACTCTTACGGATTTGTGGACAGCCCTGCAGGATTCATAAAGTCAGTTGCCTCCAACACTACTTCAGACAACGTCGTGTTGCGTAACTTCTACGTGCTCGCGGGTGCCCTACACTATATTAGGCAGGTGTACCAGTTTCTTTCAGTGTAGAAAGAGAAGAGGACGTAGACGAAGTTGAGATAGGACATATGGCATTGTGAGAAGAATTTGACAGAGTGCTGAAAGACTTAAGTCGAAACAAGGCCCCGGAATAGACGACACTCCCTCAGAACTACTGATATCCTTTGGAGAGCCAGTCATGATAAAACTATTCAAGCTAGTATGCCAGATGTACGAGGCCGGCGAAATACCCTCTGACGTCAGAATAATGTAACAGCTGCAATTCCAAGCTAAGCGGGTGCTGACAGGTGCGAATATTACTGAACTATCAGTTTAACAACTCATGGTTGCAAAATACACTCCTGGAAATGGAAAAAAGAACACATTGACACCGGTGTGTCAGACCCACCATACTTGCTCCGGACACTGCGAGAGGGCTGTACAAGCAATGATCACACGCACGGAACAGCGGACACACCAGGAACCGCGGTGTTGGCCGTCGAATGGCGCTAGCTGCGCAGCATTTGTGCACCGCCGCCGTCAGTGTCAGCCAGTTTGCCGTGGCATACGGAGCTCCATCGCAGTCTTTAACACTGGTAGCATGCCGCGACAGCGTGGACGTGAACCGTATGTGCAGTTGACGGGCTTTGAGCGAGGGCGTATAGTGGGCATGCGGGAGGCCGGGTGGACGTACCGCCGAATTGCTCAACACGTGGGGCGTGAGGTCTCCACAGTACATCGATGTTGTCGCCAGTGGTCGGCGGAAGGTGCACGTGCCCGTCGACCTGGGACCGGACCGCAGCGACGCACGGATGCACGCCAAGACCGTAGGATCCTACGCAGTGCCGTAGGGGACCGCACCGCCACTTCCCAGCAAATTAGGGACACTGTTGCTCCTGGGGTATCGGCGAGGACCATTCGCAACCGTCTCCATGAAGCTGGGCTACGGTCCCGCACACCGTTAGACCGTCTTCCGCTCACGCCCCAACACCGTGCAGCCCGCCTCCAGTGGTGTCGCGACAGGAGTGAATGGAGGGACGAATGGAGACGTGTCGTCTTCAGCGATGAGAGTCGCTTCTGCCTTGGTGCCAATGATGGTCGTATGCGTGTTTGGCGCCATGCAGGTGAGCGCCACAATCAGGACTGCATACGACCGGGGCACACAGGGCCAACACCCGGCATCATGGTGTGGGGAGCGATCTCCTACACTGGCCGTACACCACTGGTGATCGTCGAGGGGACACTGAATAGTGCACGGTACATCCAAACCGTCATCGAACCCATCGTTCTACCATTCCTAGACCGGCAAGGGAACTTGTTGTTCCAACAGGACAATGCACGTCCGCATGTATCCCGTGCCACCCAACGTGCTCTAGAAGGTGTAAGTCAACTACCCTGGCCAGCAAGATCTCCGGATCTGTCCCCCATTGAGCATGTTTGGGACTGTATGAAGCGTCGTCTCACGCGGTCTTCACGTCCAGCACGAACGCTGGTCCAGCTGAGGCGCCAGGTGGAAATGGCATGGCAAGCCGTTCCACAGGACTACATCCAGCATCTCTACGATCGTCTCCATGGGAGAATAGCAGCCTGCATTGCTGCGAAAGGTGGATATACACTGTACTAGTGCCGACATTGTGCATGCTCTGTTGCCTGTGTCTATGTGCCTGTGGTTCTGTCAGTGTGATCATGTGATGTATCTGACCCCAGGAATGTGTCAATAAAGTTTCCCCTTCCTAGGACAATGAATTCACGGTGTTCTTATTGCAATTTCCAGGAGTGTACTAATACGAATTATTTGCACGAAATGGAAAAACAGGCAGAAGCCGACAATAAAATAACTTACCCTGGACGAAGTCGGGAGGATATGAAATGTACATCGGCAATGAAAAGAAATGTGTTTCTAAAGAAGAGAAATTTGTTAACCTCCAGTACAGATTTGAGTGCTACAAAGTCTTTTCTGAAGGCATTTTTCTGGAGTGTAGCCTTGTATGGAAGTGAAACGTGGGTGAGAAACAATTCAGACAAGAAGAGAATAGAAGCTTTTGAAATGTTTTGCTACAGAAGAATGCTGAAGAATAGATTCTTATATTGTATAACCAATGACGAAGTATTGAATAGAACTGGGAAGAAAAGAAATTTGTTTCATAACATGGCTAAAAGAAGGGGTCGGTTGGTAGGACATGCTCTGAGCTCTGAGACATCAAAGGGTCACCAATTTAGTACTGGACGGAAGTGTGTGTGTGTGGGGGGGGGGGTGGGGGGGTGGGGGGGGGGGGGTAAAAATTGTAGAGGGAGTCCAAGAGATGAATACAGTAAGTAGCTTCAAAAGAATGTAGGTTCCAGTAGTTACTCGGAGATGAAGAGGCTTGCACAGAACAGAGTACTGTGGAGATCTGCGTCAATCATATTCGGAATGAAGACCACAACGACAACAAGATTTATTTTCAGTATTTTCAACAAAGAAAAAAGTCCATTCCTACAGATGAAGAAGAGTACGAGTACATGATGACTAGGGGGTGTTACTGGAAGTCTTCAGGTGGAGATCGCAACACAGCATGATGACAGAAGGCGTACGTGCAGTTTATTGGCATTTTTCCGCTAGGTCGAACCGTTGGCATGAGGGACGCGACGCGGGAGCATTATCTCGACAATGATTGCAGAACATGTGACCAGACAGAATCAGGAGAACAGTGTGCCTGAAGAGTAGGCTCGTGTCTTTTCAGAAGTACCACTACTCGAGAAGTTTGTAGGATCGTTCGACTGGCCCTGACGAATAAATGAATGAGAACAGCTGCAATCCTGGCAGATGTTGCAGACGGACTGTCATCACGAACCGTCCGAAGTGGATTATTGTTAGTTACGGTGAGATCTCTATTTGCCACTCTTCATGTATCGCCCAAATCATACAACAGTCAACAGAAATTTGTATGGTGTAGAGCTAGAGCCGACTGGGACATTGAGTGACATTCTTTTCTGTTTAGCGATGAGTCTCACCTCTGTCAGTGGCGGTCATATCGACTTGAGCGTGTCCGTACACGACCTGCTGAAAGGTCACGAAAACCAGAGATTCTCCATACCTCTCCAACTCTCCGTGTGGGGAGTTATTGGATATGGCAACTGGACTGATTTGCTAGTTAAAATGTGTGGATAAAGATCCTAGAGCAAGATCACTAAAATTTCTTTACTGATTACTAATTTCAGCTCATTACGAGCCATCTACAGATCTAAAATACAGAAAATTGCTTTAAAGGGGCGAACAGTAGCAAAACTCATTTGACATTTAACCTTCCATTCTACGATATACAGCAATAAAAATTATAACTTGATTCAGCGTGTATCAGTCATCAGAAATTACACATCTGTTGAACTGACTCGCTCTCGTTATCATGTACACACAGAAAAATTTTATAGATCGTGATAAAAATACAGCCATACAAAAGTACATTTAGTACGTGGTATAAAATTACAATCTTATCCAAAGTAGGTCGCCATGGTTACATAATTTACAACGTAGCCATGTGGCTCTAGTGGCCATGTTGCCACACTTGTGTTTAAATACAGTAGTAACATTCTTTTTCCTCCTTCTTTTTTTTAAGTGGCCGTCGGTATGGGCCCATATAGCCGTATTAACTGTGACGATAGGAACGTAAGGACAATACCACGCACAATCAACAAGGCGATAAAAATCTCCGACCCGGCCCTTCGGTTAGCTGCCTGCCACGCTGACGGCGCAGCTACCGACATGGACAGTGGCAACTATCATACAGTCCCCGTGTGAATGTAAATATGGCCTATCACTCGGCAACAGTAGCTACAGGAACAAGGACACAGCTGCATTACGGCTGTGAGAGAACTGGCCGCGTACGTAGCGTCATTGCTATACAAAAACGCAAACTGACAGATGGCGCTACTAACAAACGAAGTTTTACCAAATCGTTTCTCTGTAACAATATAAAGAATGGTGGCGTATAGGGACCGATGACCTCAGCCGTTTGGTCCCGTAAGACTATACCACAAATTTCCAAAATATGGTGGCGTAAAAGACTTTCTACTAGATTTACGTTATATAAAATATAAGGAACTAAGTGCAATTTCTACAATCCGTAATAACCATATACTGCACAGAATCGTTAAGTAATACAAAAGCCGGACATACTAAAAATGAGGGAAATTAGTATGGTACAGTCAAAAGCAATACAATATTTAACGATACAGGAAAGTATGCACACTGACAATGGTCAAAACCCTATACATTGATAATAATGACTAATAAAGCGAATAATACCGCAACTCAAACTCTACGTGCCAATTACAATCAGCGTTATATGTGGCTTTAATTACAAAGCAGTAAATAGATTAATAAAACCTAAGTGGCACAACTGAGCCATTAGGCGTTACATTAAGGACGGTTATAAGGATCGAACTTCATTAATATAATCATATTACCTTACACATAGGTATTTGCTATAGAATATAGTATAATCAAAAACTAGTACATACGATACACTGCAAAATAAGAGTTAAATGATGAATAACAAGCATTATTTCTGTTTATCTTGTAATACAGGGTATTTCAAAAAGGACTATACAACTTCGAAAATTCATATAAATTAATTCATAGTATCTACAGAGGTGTTTGTAGTATCAGTTTGTAGGGAAATACATTAAGTCTCGTCTCGCGTGCTTCGCTAGTGTCGAACCGCACCGCAAGGAGCCCTAGCGGCAGTTGCGCTAAAGATGGCTGCCTTCACGCGACCTGAGCGTGCTAGCTGTACGTTTTGATTTGAAGAATTGAAGTTGCGGCAACAGTTCAGCATAATTTCCGTACCAAGTGCGCTACAGATCCTCATAGTAGGCTTTCAGTTCATGAATGGCATAAATGTTTTGTAAAAACATTGTGGTCAGTACGACGTGGGAAATCATCAGGTCGTCCAAGCATATCTGATGACGTCGTTGAGCTCGAGAGACAACGTTTTGTCAACAGCCCTACGAAATCGATCCTGCGTGCATCTCGCGAACTGCAAATCCCACATACGACTGTTTGGTGTGTGTTGAGAAACCGTTGGGTGCATCTGAAACCGTACAGATTGACGATCGTACAAGCAATAAAAGACACTGATAACATTGCTCGCAAGAACTTCTGTGCGGATATGTAAAACCGATTACATGAGGATGAACATTTCTTGTACAAAATCATCTTTTCTGACGATTCGAATTTTCGCTTAAGTGGCAAGGTTAACACATGTAAGTGCAGGATTCGGGGCAGTGAAAATCCAAATCAAACATTGCAACATATTCGTGATAGCCAACAGAACTTTTTTATTTTATTTATTTATTTATTTATTTTTTCATTGAGCAAGAACAAGTGTACAGCCCCTTTTTTCCACGAGAGAACCATCAACAGGAAAGTGTACCTGGATATGTTACAACAGCCGGCCGGTGTGGCCGTGCGGTTTTAGGCGCTTCAGTCTGGAACCGCGAGACCGCTACGGTCGCAGGTTCGAATCCTGCCTCGGGCTTTGATGTGTGTGACGTCCTTAGGTTAGTTAGGTTTAAGTAGTTCTAAGTCTAGTGGACTGATGTCCACAGATGTTAAGTCCCATAGTGCTCAGAGCCATTTGAACCATTTTTTTGTTACAACAGTTTTTGATACCACAGATCAATGAATATGACCAAGAACGATATGTTTATTTCATGCAAGATGGTGCACCAGACTACTACCTTGCTGACGTCGGGGATTTTCTCAGTGACCGCTTTCCAGGTCAATGGATCGGCCGCGATGCGCCAATTGCATGGCCCCTACGTTCCCCAGACCTGACACCACCCGATTTTTTTTATGGGAATTCATTTGTACATACTGTGCCAGCTTCTCTACCTGAACTTAGAGCAAGAATTTACGCCACCACTGAGCAAGTTATACCTACAATGCTACAGCGAGTTTTGGAAGAACTGACTTCCTATGGGATGTGTGCAGGATAACCAACGGAAGCCACATACAACATCTGTAGCTTAAGGTAAAAAGCTTGATGTGTTTCCCTGCAAAATAGCACTAAACCAAGCTCTATATCGTCTTTCAATAAATTTATATGAATTTTTAAAGTTGTAAAGTTCTCTTTGAAACACCGTGTATATGTTCGTGAAGTCACTCATATTCGAACCAACATCCAGAAGACGTAGACAAATGTACAGTCCAAATGAAGCTTAAGGTCTAGTAGTTACACAACAGTAGATACTGTACATACGTACCGAGTAAGATACCTAAGTTCTATTGCTTCATATAAAAGAAGTGTACGGCTGATATTACACACCTTTGTAACCGGAGTTGTAGCTGCCAAGTATAACCAGCATTATACGTGGTCACTATTACGAAACCCAACAAGCAATACAGGAAACAAGTAAAGGACACGCTGGATCCCCTAGGTGTTAATTACAATTGTAAGTAGCTTCATTAATGTCGTTGACTCGCCTGCTGACTGCTATGATTTGTCACCCATACAGGGTGTCTGAGATGTGGTGGGAAGACGCATACTATCGTACCAGCCTCCAGCCAGAAATCGTTATGAAATGAGACAGCGTGTGTGTTTCAGATTTGGCCAGAAATTGGGAGGCTGTTTGCTTCCATGCCACAACGAATGTAAGAGTGCATTCTTGACCGCGGGTCTCATACCTCATACTATTGCTGACGATAGGTATCAATTCCGAATGAAATGAAAGTTTTATCATCTAATACCCGTTGTGTCTACAGACGTTAAAGTAACCTCTGGCGTGCCACAGGGGAGTGTCATGGGACCATTGCTTTTCACAATATGTATAAATGACCTAGTAGATAGTGTCGGAAGTTCCATGTGGCTTTTCGCGGATGATGCTGTGGTATACAGAGAAGTTGCAGCATTAGAAAATTGCAGCGAAATACAGGAAGATCTGCAGCGGATAGGCACTTGGTGCAGGGAGTGGCAACTGACCCTTAACATAGACAAATGTAATGTATAGCGAATATATAGAAAGAAGGATCCTGTATTGTATGATTATATGATAGCAGAACAAACACTGGTAGCAGTTACTTCTGTAAAATATCTGGGAGTATGTGTACGGAACGATCTGAAGTGGAATGATCATATAAAATTAATTGTTGGTAAGACGGGTGCCAGGTTGAGATTCATTGGGAGAGTCCTTAGAAAATGTAGTCCATCAACACAGGAGGTGGCTTACAAAACACTCGTTCGACCTATACTTGAGTATTGCTCATCATTGTGGGATCCGTACCAGGTCGGGTTGACAGAGGAGATAGAGAAGATCCAAAGAAGAGCGGTGCGTTTCGTCACAGGGTTATTTGGTAAGCGTGATAGCGTTACGGAGATGTTTAGCAAACTCAAGTGGCAGACTCTGCAAGAGAGGCGATTTGCATCAGGTTTCGAGAGGGTGCGTTTCTGGATGAGGTATCGAATATATTGTTTCCCCCTACTTATAACTCCCGAGAAGATCACGAATGTAAAATTAGAGAGATTCGAGCTCATACGGAGGCTTTCCGGCAGTCGTTCTTCCCGCGAACCATGTGCAACTGGAACAGGAACGGGAGGTAATGACAGTGGCACGTAAAGTGCCCTCCGCCACACACCGTTGGGTGGTTTGCGGAGTATTAATGTAGATGTAGATGTATATGTGTAATGAGCATCTGATGAGCATTTGATGAATATCTTACTGGTGCCTCCATTTCCATCAGCATGGATGTAGGTGTTTTTTCACTGTCCCGAATTTGTTGGGAGAGGGTGACATTGAGACGACGTTGGCACTGGACGGCAGTACGGACCGCACCTGTGTCCGGACAAATCAGCTGCGACGGGAGGCGCTCCAGATGCTGTTGGCGGCCGGGCCGGACGCTGACGTCACCGGCCGACATCCGGCTGCGCGACTAATGAGGAACTGCTACCGCGGCTATCGCCGGCCGATCGCGCTGCGTACCTCACACAGCACTCGCACCAGCACGCAGCACGCACTAGCGGAAAGCCGACCAGATACCGGCGTGCGCACTCACCGGAAAAACGCGCCCCGCCATGCAAATTTCGCGCCGCACCACCATCTGCAATCAAGATTCTGGGCTGACCGGCGCGCGCTTACAGAGGGCACCGGCTGGAGAAGGCAGTTGGCGCGCAAAAAGAGAAGCGACTGCGCTCGAGTATGAGGGACTCGCCTCCGGTTACCGCGTGAGCCCGACTGCGCTGTCTCAGCTATCGCATTCGCACCGCGTCGCTGTCATGTTGCGCACGAATAGAAATCTTATCATCCGATTATATCCGTCTTCGGCAACGCCGTTACCTCGTGACCTAGTGACAGTTAGTCAAAACAGCCGCCCTAAGTGTCTGTAGCTCCCATTGCTCTGACAGAAATATATTAATTTAGTATTTGATGTAAGGCCGATGCACTTTTAATTAATGGTCCTTCTTCCGCAGTGAATGGCATCCGATGTATTTCACTCCTGTTAAAGGCGATCTAGGCCTACGAGTGCAAGGTTTGCACAGCGTTCCAAGCGAATGTGGAGCACACTATTAAAATCGTTGAAAGCTGTCTGTTGGAAATTTCTTTCTAACGATGTCACGCCATTGGACTTGAAGGATTGCGTGTATGTAACATATGGTTCAAATGGCTCTGAGCACTATGGGACTTAACTGCTGTGGTCATCAGTCCCCTAGAACTTAGAACTACTTAAACCTAACTAACCTAAGGACATCACACACATCCATGCCCAAGACAGGATTCGAACCTGCGACCGTAGCCGTCGCGCGGTTCCAGACTGTAGTGCCTAGAACCGCTTGTATGTAACACCAGTCAATGACACTGCCACCTTTCGTGTACAAATCAACTAAGCAATCAGAATTTTTGTTCCAGCAATGCTGACCCGTACATGTGCAGAATCCGAGTACCGCTTTGGTGTTATACGGGCGACGAGTGGAGCACACTCTGGAATTCTGAAATAAAAGAAAGAAAACTTCGAGAACTGCAAAACGCATTACGATAAACCACGGTGCTCTGCTTTTTAATAGTTTCCAAGTTACGATTTTTTGAGGTGATAGCGGGACTTTATGGACAGCCTGTATATCAATCAATTAGTTGCGAAGACTATATAGCCTGCGTTCTCGTCTGGTTACCAAGTCTAATCTTATGTTATGCTGCTTATCTAACAGCAATACTTCCAACGTAGAGCCTTGTCAACAAATTAGGCGACTTGGTGCCGAATTTCGACAGCGCCGGAGGGGGAATTAGCATTCGACAATGTTCGCACATACGCTCTGAGCCGGTGACATGCAGTTTACAGTTGTAATGAACGCTGACGATTTTCTGAAGTTCAGAAAATCTGTCTTCTGAATGATTCGAGATAAGTATTTCTAAACTGCAGCGTACAGGAATTTTAGTGAGAGTGTCGCTTGCCAGCGTTGCATTATAATCCCACTTTATACTTTTTCTGGTGCAACTTTGTATCCATGTGTGCAACGATAGGTATTTTTGTTTCGATCTCGCCTATGTCTGAATGCCGGCCGGTGTGGCCGTGCGGTTCTAGGCGCTTCAGTCTGGAACCGCGTGACCGCTACGGTCGCAGGTTCGAATCCTGCCTCGGGCATGGATGTGTGTGATGTCCTTAGGTTAGTTAGGTTTAAGTAGTTCTAAGTTCTAGGTGACTGATGACCACAGATGTTAAGTCCCATAGTGCTCAGAGCCATTTTTTTATGTCTGAATATGCAAGGATTAATATCGATTTATCATTAATTTATCCGTGATTGTAGGTCGACTTTCGCATTGCTGCCTCACTCACTGAACTGTATTACGAGGATTTTAGAGTATAAGTTATAATTTTCTGCAATTTGTATATTTGTGGTGCTGTATATTCACGAGGTCCAGTTGTGGACGTTTGTATGAACTATTCATGAAATTTAGTGTTTATTTTGAATAATAATTTAAGCTAATTTCAAATATATTCATCCTGAAATCACTTTTCAATTTTACGCATTTTCATGCTCAAGTCCACACGTGTTCAGTTAGTCTTTGTTCTCAGTAGCGCTAGTTGCGAGCACAAGTTATTGCTAATGATCTGCCTTCAGCAGAATTATTACTTATACAGAATGTCTTCTGCGAACAGAGTATTTTCTAGTCTTATATGTCATTTTTCAACCGATCAAGGTGAGCCTCGAGTTGCAGAGAGCTTCCAAGTCACGTGCTGCCGTCATGAGAACATCGAGTCAATGTATTTCAGTGATTCGTTCTTCTTGTTGATAGGTATTAGGCATATAAAGAGCAGTCACATCTGCATTGCATACGTCTTCTCTCCAAGAAGAGACGCATGTATAGTTCCAGTGTGGAGGTCCTGGTTATAATTTTCTCTTAATTTAACACGTGTTAAACGCCCCTTTATATATCCCGTTACGTTATGAAAGTGCGCTTACTACCTCATATTTCATAAACAGTAGTCAGGTCGCATTATTTTTCAGTCGTGGGTGAAATTCTATGCAAAAAGGGGAATATTTTCAGGGCGTTCCATCGAAGTAATGAAGCTATGTACTCTTAGTAAACTATAAAGAGGTGTAGCTACTTTCACAGTCGAGGAGCGATATAAGTAAGAAATATCAGCGATACGCAACGACTAAACCAACCAATCAAATCAACTGTCGCCGAGCACTGCCTGTAGTTAAATCACGAAATGAAACATGACGAAACCAGTATCATATTTCAGAATCCAAGTTTCTGGGACTGTTTAGTTAAGGAGTCTACGGAAAAAAGACATAGGAAAGCCTGATAAACAGGCAAGACTTGATATCCGACCCTCATTTTATCAGTATCCTACCGATCATCTCAGTCATCAGAGCTGGAAAACACTAAGAGAATGTCCTTTTAAAGGAATAGTTGTGCGAGTTCCTAAAAGCAAATTAGCATCAAAGGGCGTAGCGGACGCCGGGAGTCGAACTCGGCTATGAATAGCGGCGCGATATCAGCAATACTTCACAGTCTGGTGGAAATCTTGGCAGCGAGAGCATTTTCCACATTTCAGAAATTCATTCCTTTAGGCAGTGAGGAGCTCCAGCAATCAAACCAAAGAACGATTTCAGTTTGACAGAACTTACATCTGTTCAAATAGGTACTCATTCTGTTGGTTGGTTGGTTGGTTTGGGGAAGGAGACCGGATAGCGTGGTCATCGGTCTCGTCGGAATAGGGAAGGATCTGTTGGTTGGTTTGGGGAAGGAGACCGGACAGCGTGGTCATCGGTCTCATCGGAATAGGGAAGGATGGGGAAGGAAGTCGGTCGTGCCCTTTCAGAGGAAACATCCCGGCATTTGCCTGGAGTGATTTAGGGAAATCACGGAAAACCTAAATCAGGATGGCCGGACGCGATATTGAACCGTCGTCCTTCCGAATGCGAGTCCAGTGTCTAACCACTGCGCCACCTCGCTCGGTACTCATTCTGTTCAGAGCACCCTTGGCATTATAATGTTGAAAAACAAGCGACGCTTCAGCACTGATGGAGAGACGTATTGTAGCTACAATTTCATCAGATAACATGTTGAAAACATCGGAATCGTGAGTGCAAGATCACTTACGTGCGTTGACCTTGAAGATCTTCTGACAATGTTGTATTGGCGACACTGTCACAGGGGACACTTAACTTCTCCATTTTGCTGCTGACTTTACAATAAACTCATCTCCTTCATCAGAATCCTCATCATAATTTTTGATGGAAATGTCATGTTCACGTCAAGATTATTTTCCGATTCTGATGCATCTTGTTCTGGAGTAAAGTCCTCATCAGGTTCGCTCAAGACGTCTTCCGAGTCACTGAAATCGCATTCATCCAGTATCCGAAGAATGTCGTCATCTGAGATTTGTTTTAGACCATTCTCGAAAATTTATGGCGTACACATTATAAAAAATAACAAAAAATAGATGCATCAAAATACAAATGGTTCTAATGGCTCTGAGCACTATGGGACTCAACTGCTGAGGTCATTAGTCCCCTAGAACTTAGAACTAGTTAAACCTAACTAACCTAAGGACATCACACACATCCATGCCCGAGGCAGGATTCGAACCTGCGACCGTAGCGGTCTCGCGGTTCCAGACTGCAGCGCCAGAACCGCGCGGCCACTTCGGCCGGCTATCAAAATACATACTGCAGTATACCAAGCAGGGTTCTGCCAGGATCCGAAGAGTGTTTTAATTTTTTATATTTTTTTAAACAAATGCATCATACATCTAATTAACTAACACTCATCTTAAACAGATGCAGGACACAAGTCAAGAAATTGGTTCATACAATTGCAGCAGTATTACAAAAATCACTCTGTGGGGTGCCTAGAGAAACCACACTTGGTATGTTAAGGGTTAATAATTGCTCCCATTTTAAAATGTAAGTGCTATCTAAACACACCTATCCCATAAATAAATCGAGCGAGGTGGTGCAGCGGTTAACACACTGGACGCGCATTCGGGAGGACGACGGTTCAATCCTGCGTCCGGCCATCCTGATTTAGGTTTTCCGTGATTTCCCTAAATCGCTTCAGGCAAATGCCGGGATGGTTCCTTTGAATGGGCACGGCCGACTTCCTTCCCCATTCTTCCCTAATCTGATGAGACCGATGACGTCGCTGTTTGGTCTCCTCCCCCTAAAGAATCCAATCCAATCCAATCCTAAAAATAACCGACATTACTCTCTAATGGAGGGATTATATAAACATATTCTTAAACAGACCAATTTTTAAAAAATGGCGCACTAACACCTGCTAAACCTAATGGCTCGCTTGTGCAGTTAGGCGAAAGACAGGCGTGGCGACCAGTTAAGGATTTCGAAGCTGAAAGAGCGCGAATTACACATAAATTCTAACCATTTTGTGAGCTTTTACAGAATTTATCTAAATCCTTGTAAAGTGAATCTCCATATATCACCCCGAGAAATAGTTCTACCTCCGAAACGTACTGTCATAGTCCACGGCGAACTGGAGATCCCAGCAGGTGGCTGAAGTTGGCGAGCGCAGGCTTCAAAGTATCGGAGAAAATCATCACTCCAGCGGACTGGCTGACCTCGGTGGAAGGAGTTTCTCCCCTCCTGTGGAGCGACTGGTGTGACGCCGTAATATCGGCCCCTCGTTTTCGAGGGGAAATCAAACAAAAACGGCCGCGGTATTAAGAAATGTTTCAAATACCGACACGAATATTGCTTTAATTATCTGTCTTCACACATTTAATATGGTACACACACATACACGTACGGATTGGCAGTTAAGATAAGTTCGAATCAAAAACGTAGTATTCTCGTTAACTCTGGGACGAGGTTAATCATACCATAAGGTGTGGGTAACGGCGCTCGCAGCGACGTATCACTTAATCGTTATTAAATTCGACACACAGCCCACCGTGTAGCTTATGCAGGCGCTTCCTGACGTCACCTCTAGTTAGGCGCGCGGGAGGCCGGGACGAGTTGTTAGCATAGGCAGAGCTCCGCCGGCTCGCGCGCGCGCCTCGTATAAATCTGCTTGAGTCATGCCGCCGCCCCACGTCACACGTCACCCGTGTCTCATTACCTCCGCAGGCCGCGAGCCATCGTTTGATTCTTCGATTGTTGTCATACACTATTTGAATCTCCCGCACATCAAACTGTGACATACTACCCTGAACTCTGACCACCCACTCTACCTCTCCACAACTGTCAGCGAATTTATGTGCTACTGGGACAAAGAGACATCCCATCAGTAGTAGTGTACACATCCCATGAACAAAGTTACCCCCACACGTACACACACCCACACACGCACACACACACACACACACACACACACACACACACACACACACACACACACACAAACGCGGGCGGGCGCCAAACGGACCATCATTCGTAATTCACCAAAGTGAAAATACACTACTAGACAGAGACATCACACCAACGTAAAGAAATCCAGAAAATATTATAGGCATGACTAAAGATAACAAAAGGAAATGATTTTGGCGAGTGGATCAACTAAACTACTGGCAAATTTCGATGGGTTGTGACGCCACTAGGTGTCGTAGTAATATTTTCTTTACAGCATAGCTACAAGTAACACATACGTTTGATTTGTTTCTGAGTGAAAACTTGACAGTATCGATATACTGATACAGATATACTGATATTTCCATATTGACTGTTGGAGGACACTTATGGTTCATTTGCCAACTGTCCTTACGTATGCGGTCTACCGTTGTCTTGTTTCAATACGTTCACTGAATCCTAATCAAAATCACACGTGTGATATGTCACTTTAACAGAGAAACCTTGCAAAGTGTGGTCTCACACATGTCTTATACTGGATGATCAGAAACAGTCTTAAGAGCGAGTAACGGTGCTGCAGGGTAGGCTGTGTTGAGAAATGTGTTAAGAAAAAAATTCGACACCTTATCCCATTTCCGAGTTAATCATCACTGATGATAGGCAATCAGACCGTTGGGAGCGCAAATTCAAAGGGCTTGCCAGATACAATTAGTGTCATTTGTTCTCTTAGCGTAGATAATAGCGTACTAGAATGTTCAGCCTTATGCTCGTGTTCGATCCTTGCTACCACCCCAGATCCAATTTTTGTATCGCCCTCTTGTTCTGTTCCAGGAAACCAAACGAAGAACACGGTTTGCGACACCGTCTCTGACGGGCTGCTTCAACTTGCCGGCACAATGATTTGATTGACGAACTTCAGTGCTAATTATCTCGGGAACTGCGCAACGGCTCAATTTTTTCCATAACAATTATTTCTCAGTACAACCTACCCTGCAACATCCTTACAAGCTTTCCACATTTTTTCTGATCGCCCTGTATAATTTCATTCGGAGAGATTTTCGGATCCGCCATTCACTGCAGTTAAAGTACCTTGACTTTATCCGATAGTGTTTTTCTTGTAGTAATCTCATTGTCTGTGACTCTGTTTAGAAAACAGTGCAATCCTAGTTAGAGCGCCATGCAGTTACTTTTGCGAGCAGAAAAGTAGATCAGACACGAATACCCTTTCCTAGAAGAATTGAAAGTCAACAGTATGTTACACTTTTCCGGCATGTGAAAATTTGGCTGGATTCCTGTTTCCGTGTCTAATACACACCCGTTTCTTTTATACCATTGGACGCAACACACAATACAGTCGTTTGGAACGAACTGGTACGTAGCAATGTGGGGTTCAGTATGGATACCCATTAATCAGCATATTCCAAGCATAAATTCGTCAAGTACAGCGATGTAGTGAATAGCAGCGGGCTTGGGGGAATAAGAAGAATGAAAATAAAGAATTGTCAAGTGACAGCTCGAAAATAAAGCAAATAAAATTACTTTTTTGTTCACTCGTTAGAGCCGCCTGCCGACTGATAAGTGCGCTAATTCGTTTTCTGCAGCAGCGAAAATGTTATACATTTGGTCATTGATCTGTGAGACTGCACTCACACAGTATCGGATATATTTTCTAACCAGTTTACCGCATTTTAGCTATCGGAATTAGTTTTATTTACGAGCTGCACAACAACATTTAGACATAGACGTCCTGCCAGCCGACGCCTGGTAGCCTGAGGCTGGAGCCTGCTGGTTATAAGAAACGCTGCGTGTTCCTGCTGCTCCAGCCCGCCCACCGAAGCAATTTACTTCAAACGAATTTAATTACTCCGTGCACCCGCGCATAGTCGCAAATTATAAATGATTCACTCGTGTAAAAGTGCTTATCCAGACATCACAATAAATTCTGCCGGCCTCTTCAGTGATAAAAACAACTTGCGCTACTGGATTTAGTTAGCCATTAATATAGCTTTGCTGACGCAGAAATTTTACAGCTCAGGCCAGAGACAGGTGAAACAGCCCTGGGAGATCTTTTCTCAAGTTAATTTCCTAATACCACGCTTTATGAAAGTTACGTAGAGAAGATTTCCTCTTCTGAAAATCTGTGTCAGTTAACTATATGCGAAGTAATATTTTCGTACCTATTCCAATTACTCCTCCTTTAACAAAAGTCGAAAAGCGCACGATACAGTGAATAAAGTAAATTTGACGTTCAGCCTTAACCAGACTTTTTGAACGAGGAAAAAGATAGAAATTTCTTTTCAGTTTTGTTCAGTCGAGGAAACTTCGATGTTCAAGAAATTAAATGGTTAGTATGTGTCAGTAAATTTTATCCTGTGTGCTCATTATACACTCATCTTCCCGACTACTGTCGTCCCCAGTTGCCCAATAACAATAATAACAGACATAAATTTTCCTCAAGATTTATTATGTGGAGCAAAAAATGACGAAACTGTTTGTTCTGAGCTGCTTCAAAAGGTATGATAATCAGCGAATCGTGCATCTACGAACCCCCTTGCTCTCTATAGCACAATGAAAATAGTTGTGTCATTAAGATCAAACGAGATGCACAATCTGACTCAGAAATTATCATTTTGATAACTGTAATGATTAGACTTACTTCTAACACAGTTCGAGCAGATTATAACACTTGATTCGGCATAAATTTTAAAAAAAATTCGCCATCTCATTGACGACTCAAAAGTAACATCCATTTATTGTCCCAATAAATATGTTTATAAATGATTTGTTTCCTCGTAATGACGTTCATCTCAATAAAATAAACTATATAAAGTGGACAAAACTCGTCTGAAGTGGGACAGTTGCTGTTTTCGACGTTACCATGTGATACTTATCTACACCATTTATGTGAAATTTATGTTCGTTATTTAGTTAGAGTCTATCTTGAATGCACCACATCTCATATTTGCCAGATAACAAGGTAGCAGGAAAAATGAATTCATCTCTTACACTAATGTCATGCTTAGTTTTTCGTTGCAACCAGAACACTGAGTATCATTTTCTCGGCTGCTTGCTATCCGCGTTGAAATGCCAAAAAAGGATTCTTCTAAGTAACTGTATGTAGTTTGTCTAGCGTGGTTCCGTATCGTGTAAACAACGCAGACGAGCTCTTGGGCAAAGTCTTAAGTATGAGTTCTTACGGGTTGGAATGAAAATAAAAGAGAGGGTGAAATCTGATGCTGGCCTATTGTTCTCGAATGACACTGATCGTAACAGCCCCCTGTGATGGATGGATGGATGGATGGATGGATAACTACAGCAAATTCCAATATAATAATTCTCAGTTCAAGGTATTAGTAACCCTGGAAGCTCGTTATAAAGAATCTAGTAACTGAAAATTTAGTTTCAAACACTACGACAACTATAACTAACTGGAAGTGAGACTTGGGGTAACTCTAAAATATTGGCTCAATGTATCCTGGCCCTCAGCACCGCCGTACTCTTACACGATGGCCGTAGAAGGTAGTGTGGATCTGAGGTTTATCGCTGAAAACGATGCGACGAACCCGTCAGCAGTCAATGCTACCCAAATACGGCATCACTCCAAAGGCAACAGCCTACATGTCGTGTCAACGGTAGCCTATCCATTGAATAGCGATTCAGACACACAAACTGTGCTGGTGTCCAACAAACATTTCGGGACGACGTCGGGTGTTGAAGCGAATTCATTATGTGTGCCCTGATGGCAAGCACATATGTGAAGGGGTTAAATGTGCTTGGCGCACACGCGGTTATCCTCCCTTGTGTAGTCAGATTTGGTTGACAAGATATTTCACGACACGTTTCGTTTCCATCACGTTCCCATCAGTGCAACATTGTACCATTGCCACGTGTAAACACTCCATGTGCCTGGTTATTACGCGATCCTACAAGCCAGCCGTACACATACATACAATGATGTATGTCTCAAAAAATCTGAACATTGGTAATGTTGTCTCACAGGAACACGCTTCATTATCAGTGGTACCTATCAGTGCTCCCGCAGGGCAGTACGCGCCCATTATATACCCAGTCAGACCTGATGACAAGGTTACATGGTGTCAACACTAATGCACACTAGCGGCCTTTCCAACCTCGCAGAATATTGTAGTTCTGATAACTTACATATTTACTGATGGTACGCGTATTTACGAAATGACGGCAACATTGGACCACTTCTTTCAAGTACTTAGTTTTTTTTGTCAGTCAATGTAAATTAATGAATGCAGGAACCCGTCCTATTATGGTATAAGGTGATGTGGAATCAAATAATTAAATAAAAAGTGGTCTGTACAACACACATTCAACCTGTTTGCAACAAGTGTGGTTAAACCCAAACTTTACTATTTTAAATATATTTTTACAGGCAATTTTTTTATTTGTACACAACCAGCGCCGATTATTTGACTCCTCATCTATGTAGGAGACATACAGTAACAGCAAAATTCGAAGTTTCATCAGTTCCAGAAATAAGATTAACGTCCATGACTTCCACTTTGCCATGCAGCGTTGTTACTATCAAATTTTTCAAGAATTGCCAAATAAGGCACCTCGAGCTGTTGTATAGTGGGTAAGGCACTGGAGTTACATTCGAAAGGAGCGGGGTTCAAATAACCGATCTTTGTTTTCTGCTGAGTCCCTAAAACGTTTAACGCAAACGCGTTTCATTTCAAAAGGTTATGGCCTATCTCATTCTCCGATCATATCCAATCCGAGTCGTTGCTCCAGCTTTATAGAGGAAGAGGTCATACGATAAGAAAATGTAGAGAGATCTGGGCAACATTTATATCTACAGCTTCATCTACGTGACTACTCTGCAATTCAGACTTCAGTGTATGGGACTGGATTCATCGAACCACTTCCACACTATTAATCTACCGTTCCACTGTCGAACAACGTGCGGGAAAAACGAACTCTTAAATCTCTCCGTACGAGCTCTGATTTCTCTTATTTTATTCCGATGATCATCTCTCTCAATATAAATGGGCGTCATTAAAATATTTTCGAATTCAGAGGAGAAAGTTGGAGACTGATATTTCGTGAAAAGATTCCGCAGCATCAAAAAACGCCTTTCTTTTAATGATTGCCATCTCAACTTGCGTATCATATCCGTGAACTCTCTCCCCTATTTCATAATTGTACAATCAGAGCTACCCTCCTTTGAACTTTTTCCATGTCCTATAAATAAGAGCAAGATACCGACAATGTCGGAGTACAAGATTAGTGGGAAATTTCTGGAGCATGTCACAAAAACGTGAACTCCGTCCACAGGCCCTGGCGGGCCCATTGGTACCCAGTGACCGCCTTGTCATCCTCTGGCGTCATTGGATGCGCTATGGAGCGGTGTGAGGTCAGCCCACCGCTCTCGAAGCTGTTGTCAGTTTTCGTGGCCTGGAACCGCTATTATTCGGTGAAGTTGCCCCTCAATTGGTATCACGAGTTGAGTGCACCCTTTTCCTTTCCTCCCAGCAAGGAAAAATCTCTGTCAGTATTGAGGATCGAACCTGGTCTTTCGAACGGTAGTCAGCCCCGCTGACAACTCAGCTACAGAGGCGGACACACAATGTCACAGTATTTATAGATTTAGGACTCATATGAAGAAGCAGTATGAAACGGAATCATCACGTAACACCAGCGTCATGGAAGGCGGATGGAGGACTTACTTTTGTCATGAAGGTTCTGTAGAAGTACAGTGCTTCTGTATAGTCGCTAGTGCGGCAAATTCTGGAGTACTGAACCAGCGTTTCCAGTAGTAATTAAGTTGCGTTTGGAGGAAGGAGTGTGTTTGTGACAGCAGATAGGTCGGTAGTGCCCATATGAAAGTGTAACAAAATTTCTAAGGTTGTTCAGGAGTATTTTTTGAATATTTTGATCTCAGGTAGCCGCGGTCTCCGGTGTCTCGCTACAGAATAATAATGTAACTATGTTTTATTCGGTTTGTTATGCCAGTTACCTTCGTTCTGTAAAAATACTTTTACAAAAATGAAAATTCCTGTAATATGCCACAAACCAAGGTACAAAATGCACAAAACAAAACACAGGCTAATGCAACAACCCTCAGATGCAAAAGTACTGTGATGTGGTTGTCATCACTGCGAGATCAGCTCAGCATAGGGTTGTTGCGCTCTTCCATTGTATTCAGTGGATACATATACGAGGTGCATATCGGACAACTATTCGTCAGCTAATCGTATCCATACCGCCATGTACTACTTTTAAGGCACAACTACTGACGGAAAAGTAAATCCGAGACGGAATCTTCCGAAAGCAAGGTTGATGGTGAGTAGTAAAATGGGCATTACTGTTCTCAACATCAAATTTCGTGTGTGATTGGAGCAAGTTTGTTTTCAAACAAGACAAAAAGCGCATACGGTCGGCATTTGCGCCGTTCAGTTAGTATTTTCGGTTCACTACAGATACAAAGATAAATGAAAAGAAACGCAACTACTCTGTAAGTACCCACCTGAGACAACGCTTTCCTTATATCAGAATACGCAGTAGGTATCCCAGCAAAAACAGAGAAATATTGTCGACGGAGTAGGGGTTTACCCTGTATGGAAATCTACGTCTGCACTCCGCAAACCACCTTACGCTGCGAGGCGTAAGATAGTTGCGATGTCACTGTCGCTTACCAACTTACCCGTTTCCGTGTGAATTCGAAACTTTGGTTTTACGTTCATGACATTTTCGTGAGATATATGTAGGAGGAAGGAATAATATATTGTAATATCCATGAGCGTGGAGGACTCACGGGAATTTCATTGCGGGACTCGCGAGCAAAGCGGTTAATGGACAGTGGACGCTACTGTCGTATGGGAAGTTGAGAGTTTACGTCGGATGGGAAGCGTCTCAGCATGGAAGAGGCGATTAAGGCGACCACTCGCGTAAAGAGGAAATCCCTGTTCGAGGACCGGTCCGGCACAAATTCTCACTTGTCACTACTGAATTTATTTCAATGTCCAGCTGTAGTCGATGTCTTCGTTTATCGCAAAATGTTGAATTATGTATTTGTTGGCGCTGTCTTGATGCATTATGCCTATCTTGTAGCGTCTGCCAGAGAATTTGGGTGAGCTCCTCCATGACACTTCCACTGTTAGTAAATCAAACTGCGACGAAGCGCACAGCTCTTCTTTGAACCTCCTCTATTTCTCCTCCATTCCCGTTTGGCATGGATATCAGATTAATGAAGAATATTGAAGTATTGATCGAAAAAGGATTTTGTGAGCTATCTCATTCGTAGATGGACTACTCTTCCTGAGAATTTTTCCAATGAATCTCTGCCTAGTATCTCCCTTACCTGAGGTAGAGGGGACATTGAAGTCTAATCTTCCTTCCTTCAGAAAAAAAGCGTAGCGCACAGTGATTAGCCCGAATGCGAGAACAGCTTTTCTTAGAATTTAGTTTCGGTTAGGTCGGGTATTCGTCCGTAGTGCCACGAGACGTTTAAGGTGCAAAAGCGCAGCTGTGCGGGCAATGCAGGAAGGGTGAGAGGTCGCGGACGCGAAAGCGGCCGGCCGAGTGCGCGAACGATTTCAGGCGCTGACTGCAGGCGCGTCAAGGTGGCCGCGCGTGGCAGCTTTAGTGCCGTGTCGCGCCCGCTCGCGGCTCTTCTTACACGGAGCTGCACGCAGAGGGATGGACCGGGCGCACACGACGCTTATTATGACCAAGTTTGTCCGGAGTTATGTCTGCCGCGGCTGCGAATAACTCAGCCGCGTGATATCTGCCGCAGCATCTGCGGCTGGACGCTTGTCCATTGTGGCGCTGATTAACGCAGCCCCTTTGTCACCAGCTGACTGATTTGTGCTCTCCTCGGGCACTCGTCAATCTGGGACCAGTCCTGCCCCCATTGTACGCGCTGCCACTTACGCACTAAACCGCTTCATATTGCCAATAATTTGTTGGCCACTTTGAAATGTAGCGGCCGCGCGCCGCGCGCCCGCCGGACAATCTGCTTGTCGAGCGCATTCCATTCCATTACGGCCGCCTCTGAGCGACGGCCGGAGCTCCCGCTGACGAGAAATCTCCGTCGTACTACGCCGCGTGTCCGCACACGAGCTTTCTATAGTCTACGAGCCCGCGTGCCTCTTCTCGGCGACGGACACGAGCCAAACGATTGTTGACTCTGCCCATTACCCAGGTATCGTCGCCATAAAATGATCTCAGTGACTACTGTACGACATTATCGCTCTCTAAAAGCATTTACAAGGATTCAGAGAAGCTCAGAAAATACTCGTATTAATATTTTCCAACGATTGTGTGGCTCGGTGTTTCAACGAGTAAGTGCCAGAATACTAATCCAAAGGTACGGGGTTCAGCCCCTAGATGACACTTACCGCTTCCTTCATGTCTGGCAAAGATTTATTAATACGAAAAACGCCAACCCGCAGCATTATCGGGAGTACCTACTCATTAAACTGTAGGTTCTCCTACAATTGGCTGGGTAGTTGTTCCAAAGATCAGAGAAAGAAAGGACTAAATAACCTCCAACAACACTGTGCTTAATAAAGCACTGCGATGTTCAAACCAATCTTCGGAAGGCCACTGGACAGCTTAATTATAGAACTACTGACGATCAGTTTCGTACATTGGTTGGTTGGTTGGTTATACTGCAGCTACACTACTGGCCATTAAAATTGCTACACCAAGAAGAAATGCAGATGATAAGCGAGTATTCATTGGACAAATATATTATACTAGAGCTGACATGTGATTACATTTTCACGCAAATTGGGTGCATAGATCCTGAGAAATAAGTACCCAGAACAACCACCTCAGGCCGTAATAACGGCCTTGATACGCTTGGGCATTGAGTTAAACAGAGCTTGGATGGCGTGTACAGGTACAGCTGCCCATGCAGCTTCAACACGATGCCGCAGTTCATCAAGAGTAGTGACTAGCGTATTGTGACGAGCCAGTTGCTCGGCCACCATTGACCAGACGTTTTCAGTTGGTGAGAGATCTGGAGAATGTGTTGGCCAGGGCAGCAGTCGAACATTTCCTGTATCCAGAAAGGCCCGTACAGGACCTGCAACATGCGGTCGTGCATTATCTTGCTGAAATGTAGGGTTTCGCAGGGATCGAATAAAGGGCAGAGCCACGGGTCGATGGCGTGTACAGGTACAGCTGCCCATGCAGCTTCAACACGATGCCACAGTTCATCAAGAGTAGTGACTAGCGTATTGTGACGAGCCAGTTGCTCGGCCACCATTGACCAGACGTTTTCAGTTGGTGAGAGATCTGGAGAATGTGTTGGCCAGGGCAGCAGTCGAACATTTCCTGTATCCAGAAAGGCCCGTACAGGACCTGCAACATGCGGTCGTGCATTATCTTGCTGAAATGTAGGGTTTCGCAGGGATCGAATAAAGGGTAGAGCCACGGGTCGTAACACATCTGAAATGTAATGTCCACTGTTCAAAGTGCCGTCAATGCGAACAAGAGGTGTCCGAGACATGTAACCAATGGCACCCCATACCATCACGCCGGGTGATACGCCAGTATGGCGATGACGAATACACGCTCCCAATGTGCGTTCAACGCGATGTCGCCAAACATGGATGCGATCATCATGATGCTGTAAACAGAATCTGGATTCATCCGAAAAAAACTACGTTTTGCCATTCGTGCTCCAGGTTCGTCGTTGAGTACACCATCGCAGGCGTTCCTGTCTGTGATGCAGCGTCAAGGGTAACCGCAGCCATGGTCTCCGAGCTGATAGTCCATGCTGCTGCAAACGTTGTCGAACTGTTCGTGCAGATGGTTATTGTCTTGCAAACGGCCCCATCTGTTGAGTCAGGGATCGAGACGTGGCTGCACGATCCGTTACAGCCATGCGGATAAGATGCCTGTCATCTCGACTGCTAGTGACACGAGGCCGTTGGGATCTAGCACGGCGTTCCGTATTACCCTCCTGAACCCACCGATTCCATATTCTGCAAACGGTCATTGGATCTCTACCAACGCGAGCAGCAATGTCGCGATACGATAAACCGCAATCGCGATAGGCTACAATCCGACCTTTATCAAAGTCGGAAACGTGAAGGAACGCATTTCTCCTCCTTACACGAGGCATCACAACAACTTTTCACCAGGCAACGCCGGTCAACTGCTGTTTGTGTATGAGAAATCGGTTGGAAACTTTCCTCATGTCAGCACGTTGTAGGTGTCGCCACCGGCGCCAACCTTGTGTGAATGCTCTGAAAAGCTAATCATCTGCATATTGCAGCATCTTCTTCCTGTCGGTTAAACTTCGCGTCGCCGGCCGTTGGTGGCCGAGTGGTTCTAGGCGCTTCAGTCTGGAACCACGCGACCGGTACGGTCGCAGGTTCGAATCCTGCCTCGGGCATGGATTTGTGTGCAGTCGTTAGGTTGGTTAGGTTTAAGTAGTTCGAATTTCTAGGGGACTGATGACCTGAGATGTTAAGTCCCATAGTGCTCAGAGCCATTTGAACATTTTTGAGTCAAACTTCGCGTCTGTAGCACGTCATCTTCGTGGTGTAGCAATTTTATTGGCCAGTAGTGTATATTTACATCTACTCGGAAAGCTACTGTGCAGTTCGTGGGGGCGGGTCTTCCGTAACAGTATTAGCTATATGAAATCCTTTTATATTTCCGTATTGAACGATAGAAAAATATCTCTCCACTTGCGCTAAGCTTTCTTCTTCTCATGCGCCCTACGCAAGATACACTGTGTCAGCAGCTTAATTCACGCACACTCATCCCTGACTAGCGGTTCTCTAAATTTACCGACAGTATTTTGGAAGGAAAAATCTCCTTTCTTGCTAGGATTCCCATTTAGGCTTCTCGAGCATACCTCTTATGCTTTCGTAAGAGCTCTACCAACCTTCACGGTCCTGGCAATGCGCCTCTGAATTAGTTCGGTGTCTGCTGCGATCCCTACTTGATAAAGGCTCCTAAAGCTGGAGAAATACCCTAGAACTGGTTGCACTTGTGTCTTGTACGCATCCTGCCAATTAATCTACGTCTCCCGTTCGCGATTCCTAATACTGATTTTACTTGTTCGGCCTATTTCACATCGCTAAATATTTAAGGTCCTATCTCTTTCCCATCCCGATTTCTTTCCATTCCTCCTACCCCAGTTATTCATGTATATGTCCCAGATGCTTCATGGCGAGTGCTGTCTGTTCTGTTGGACATGTCCGACATAACAGACACCAGTCATTTCTATCATACGTGTAGTACGCCAGGTTTTCGCTACTATTCTTCTAATGTTGTAATTCCAGACATTAATACTTCTATATAATTTATTAACACGCTCTGTAATATCTTATCTTCTAATGTGATACATATGTATTCAGTCTAAATGTTAAGAGCTATGTAAGCATGTTTGCTTGCAGCTGTTAAAGAGGTAGATCAAGACAAGTTTATTTGAGAGACTTTTACTGGAAGATCACCTCCCAAATGGAAAGACATTATACTGTTTTTCACACGGCACCTCTGTGTTTCTTAATAACGGGTGCTAAAGGTAAACCAGCATTTCAATGAATAGGCGCACCCGCCACCATACTAGAATCACTTTTCTAGATAGTAATGTCTTTTGCTTTGTGATAATAGCTCTAGTTTTTAAGAAACGTTGAGTTATACTTTATAACGTGTTCATATCAGTTAGTGGTTTCCTGATGTAGAGTTTCTGAGGTCATGTTGCAGCACAATTAATGATATTTCATAACACATAATTTCAGGATATAGAAACATATCCTTTGGCCAGAGACAGTTCGCATAATAGCGTGTGTTTCTCTGTACTTTCATCGTAGTAGCTTTGATATCCACAAATATTTTTAATGAAAGGTCCTGAAAAGAAATGTTCATTGACATAACGAATGTTAACTTATGGAGGTCGATGTCTGTTGTCAGCAAGCAGTTTCAGTCGCGTATTCGATGCTTACCTTTCAAAGAAATGAAACTGCGCAGTTCTGGAAGTGGTGATATCAATTTTTGTAAGAAGTCAAATTACTTCTTTCCGAAAAATGTATAATCTAAACATTGATAAGGCAATATTACAGTACAACTCTTTCAGGAGAGCTATCGAATGTCGTTAAAAAGGTATACCGTTCCAATATAAAAACCATGGAAGCTTCAGTACCCTAGCAAGTGTAGAAAACTGTAAGTATTAACCACACAGTGAAACACTCGCTCCTTTGAGTAATGATAGTTGTCTTAAAATCTTGAACCGCTTTCTGAAATGCTATAATTCGGGACAGCCCGCACTATCGCAACTGCTAGTAACGGCTATAATAAATATTAGCGCCCTGCGTAAGCTTCGCACGGGTAGCGCTAAGCATCTACAGCCGGACGAGTTGTCTGACGTAGCGGCGATAGATTATATACACAAACCTTCCTCGTGAATCTCTGTATATATTAGTGAAAACCGTATCAAAATCCCTACAGTAGATCCTGGGATTAGCCTTCACATGCAAACAGAAAAAGGCGAGAGGGTCATTAATTTAGTAATATGTATAGATGAGCACTGAAACAAGTGCCCTGGAACACTGCAGGTCTTACATAGTTTTTTGCGTGAAGATAGAAATGCATCTGGAAGTGAATTAGAGCTGAAGATGAAAGAGGAGGCTCGTAGGCTAATCGAAGATCGTAAATTGCGAGATTATACGTGCACAAAAATGATCTCAGTTATCATTGGTGAAACATTAAAATTTGAATTGCTAAGGGCTCTGACTTACGTAATCTTCTGAGTGCTGTGTTCTGAAGACAAGAACGATGACCCGAACGGACTCAAGGTTGGTAACTTTTTTATGTTTCACTTAAATGCTGTTCCATGTTCTGCTGTTTCAAGTTCTTGCTGTTGGTTGAGAAACGCCGATGCAACTACACAAAACTTGCGCCAGTAAATTCGAAACTCTGATCAAAAATTTCGAAGGTAGACACAGCAGTTGCAGTATGTTAAACGTTAAGTGGGATTTCGTTTTCTGCGCTGGGACCTGCAGAGCCTTTTACGGTAATCACTCTAGAGAGAAATGTACTGTTTGTCGTACTCTTCGTGTTTAGAATAAAAGAAATCACAGTTATTTACCAGATATCTAGCACATATTCCCTTTTGATCAAACAACTACAAGTTTGCTACTTCCTGAACAGTTGTAGAACTGCCCTTACTAAAGTTATATACGGCCGACCGTTTTATCCACAAAAATTTAAACCACCACCTTTTATAAACGTGTGATGAGAAAAAAGTGGTCCACATACCATATTAAGAAAATGTGTAATATGTCGCACATGGAGATCACAATAATCGCAGCAGAGTCTTCCCAACGCACTATATTTTTTGTAAGTTCCTCTGCAGTTTCTCATTTGTTGAAATAACCACCGGGAAAAACTATGGGGGAGGAGGGGGGAGGTTTACATTCAGGAACACATAAACATATAAGAACATGTATCATAGAATACTGTGCTAATAAGCTCGTTCGATTCTATTGGATTCTACACACGGTTGCCCGATAGCCATTGGCAGGTAAAAATACAAAAGTAAATTCAGTCATTGCAATCTAGTACTCTGGAACACTGCAGGATTTATTATTGTATCCTTTACTTTCCAAATTTTCTCTTTGAGACCTTCAATGGCTTGTTATAAAAGCTAATGTTAAAAGATGGCTTCGAGAGCTAAATAGTGTGTTGCACTGGTGTGAAAATTCTGGTTCCTGGATACAAACGCTTGTAAATTAATCTTCATGTATTATGGTGGTTCCAGCATTGCGGGGTGAAACAAGTTTTCCAGTACCGCTACGAGTTACCGAGACGGTATACCACTCCTCCTATACAACTTATCTGTTGAAAGCCAATTCTCCAATAACAGGGAGACCGAATCGTGGTCAAAGGGCATGTTATGCTACTAAAGCACTTCTGCTACGTAAGCATTAGCCAACCACTTCCTGCTTTCGACATTACTTTCCGGTATTTGCTTAAAAATTAATTCCTATTTTCATGTGTCACTCAGCCTTTTATCTGTTTAAACTATTATTCCTTCCTTTTAAATTTTGATTGTAATAGTGACTATATTTGTTTTCTGCTTTGTCGATTTGGCGCACACTTTGGGCTATCCAACGCCGGGGGCGACCATCAGCTGTCGTTGCTGCCCCCGGAAACCCATCTGCACCAATGCTTTCGCCTTCTGGTTGGTCAACTCGCGGGAATATGCAGAGTCTTTTATTTGTCCAATATACGTTGCCCCAGAATCCAAGTGCCTAGCATCTTTATTTTTAACAGCTACGCGGGATGATTTTGCCTCCGCACTGAGCAAAGAACAATGGCGACCATTTACAAGCAACGTTTATGTGACAAAGTGTCTATCAAAATGTCTGTCCAGTAAGTTGACCATTATCCTTCTTGTATAAGGGCTTGTGTAATTAAAGACAGCAACCAGAAGAAAAAAACAAATGATTGTCTTGGATGATTTTATTTTTCATAAGCCCATTCGTTACAGAATGTGGAAGAATCGCCTTCAAAATTGTCAAGTTAAAATTAATTATACCCATTTAATCCTTCTCCATCCAAGCGTCTGTAATAAGCTTTTTCCGGTTAAAAGTCACTGTCGGTAAATGTGGAGCATTTATTTCTGTACATCGCACTACAGCAGTATCAACAGGTGTGACACATTAGAATTATATCGGAAACAAAAAGGTGAAATTTCAAGAATACCTGATTAGAATTGAAAACGAAACTAAGAAGTTCTTTTTGTGCCGTGCATGTATGCACAAGAAATTAGATGCCTATATTCTTTCAAGACCGCTCTGCGCAACATAACATGGTCAATGAAATAAGATGCATTCGAGTCCAAACTAAATTGTTTTTGTGTTAGAATCTATATAAGAAATTGTCCATCCGATCCAAATTTTTTTCAATCCCTGTATTATTATCATGTGAAATGTGCACAGCACACAACCTATAAACCATTAAAGCTGACTACGCGAGGAAGTCCTCAGCGCTGAGCTCTCAGTCAATCAGTAAATAAAGATAAACATTTTGTTAAGTTGTAATAAAGCTTGAAAACGTTTACTAGTTCAACAGGTCTACAGAGTACCTGTCCCATTAGAATAAAATATGGATAACATATGTTATCCATCTTGAAACAAACCTAGGCGCACTTTCTAGCGGTCTCTTAATAGACATCGTCAACATTAGAAACTTTTTAAATTTATTTATTTATTTATTCATTTCTTTGTGTCTAGGGATCGGCATAGAACGAACGAACTTACTTGCGAAGTGGATTTGAGCGAACAAGCAGAACATTTGAAAACCCGTATCCCACTTGCAGATCCGTTGGGTTTGGTGCCTGAAGTTTAGTTTATTTATATACGTGTCATTTATAGTTAAGTACCATTGTGGTTAGAAATGAACTGAATTCGAATTTCAAATGAGGAAGAATTGTGTGATGCTTGAATCATACGTGGAACCAATGAAGTGATTGGTTCATTATAAGTTTATGAGATACATTCCTAAGGCCCTACTTTATATATCGAACTGAAGTTTCTTTCTCCTGCAGCAAATTGTTACTTACAGATTATGTACATCCAAATTTTATGACACCACTTGCCGTTTACATTTACATTGCCATATTCCGTATACATACATACGTCGTATGCCGAGCGCACGGCAGACATGATCTCTAAAAATTAATGATTTAACACCAGCTACTTTTCTTAAAAATTCAAAAACGAATTCCCCAGCTTACAAAGCGGCTGCGGAGTAAATAAATAAAACATGGCTTTTATAGCTGAGAGTTACACTACAGGTGGCGGTAATGACGATGCTCGACACATCTAGGTATTCTACAGGATGTAACAAAAATATATAGCCGAACTTTCAGGTAACATTCCACACGCATAGGTAAAGAAAATATGTTATATGGACATGAGTCCGGAAACCTTTTATTTCCATGTTAGAGAAGAGTTTCTACAACTCTTCAACCTATTAATCACGGAAAATGTCGAGGGAAAGAACGTATCACCACAGTACGAAACACTTTCCTAAATGAAATGTTCAAAATGCCCTCTGTTAGCGACGACACATGCATCAACCCGCCTTCGCATTGCAGACGTATCCCTGAAAAATTGCATATTGTTTCACAGCATTCCACAATAAGGGCACGAAGTCTCTGTACATTTTGTACCCGCGTTCTGTACACAAGAGCTTTCAAACGCCCCCACAAACAAAACATCTAGTAGGTTTAGGTCCGGAGAGCATGGAAGCCAAGGAACTGCTCCACTTCACCCATTAATCTGCCATGAGATCTGTTATTAAGAAGTCTACAAACGTAAACACTGAAATGAGGAGGTGCTCCGTTGTGCACGAAGTACATGTTTCGTCGCACTCCTAACGGCTTATGTTCTAGGGTCACCAACAATGTCGACCCAAACGTTAGGAGATATTTGCTGATGACATAATTGAACATTTCATGTAATAAAACGTTCTGCTCCTACGTGTTTCCGAAGATTAGTGTGCTTATGAAGATGAGTAGAAAATGAGTTCTAACATGTCCATATAACACATTTCTTACGTCTATGTGAGAGGAACGTTTTCTGAAAGATTGGACACACCTCTTTATTACACGCTGTATTTTTGCTTGTGTAGAGCAAGCTCCTTCTTCCGCAGTGTAACCAACTGCAGATGGTAGCCATGACGCATTTGGAAAGTTTCTCGTTTGTTCTTTGTGTTTTCCACTTAATTTGCAAGCGAACAACGTAAAAGTTGAAGATACAGGTAGAGATGTTTTCAGAAATGGAATATTAGAAGTGGGAAGCTCACAATGTAGAAGTGATAGGACGAAAGGAATACTAGTGGAAAAATATTGCTTAACGTCTCGTCGACAATGAGGTCGTTAGAGACGGAGCACATAATAGGACTGAGATAGAAATTCAGTCGTGATCTGTTCAAAGAAACCACCGAAGCTTTTGCCTTATGAGATTTAGGGGAACCACGGAAAACCTTAAAGTGAATGGCCGAACGGAGGCTTGAACCGGTATCTTCTAGAATACGAGTCCAGATCCTAACCATTGTCCCATCTCACTCTCTAAGCGAAAGGAAGATATGTAGAAGAAGCAGAACGAAAGATGAAGTAATACTGGAGAAAAAAGAAAACTGAAGTGAGAAGGAACTGAAACTAACAGATTGCCTTCAGATGGCTCCACTGGTGAGGGAAAAATAATAAGATATCTAATCTGTGCTAACAACAGTAACAATGCCAGTGTTCTAGATACAAAGAACGGATATAGAGGACATGAAATTAAGGTTTCTGAGCTTCATTGTTATACAGATGTGTCAAGCCTGTTTAAAACGATAATTCTGCCTCAGTCTTCTCTTGCAATGCGTCCAATTTTCCTTGAGTAACGGAATGGTTGACATAACTCCCATTACACACAGTTTTTCACGGATGATTTTTTCAGAATACCGTACTCCATAATCCACAACTAGGTATTTAAAGCATTACCGTTTCCATAAGAAACGTTCCATGGAGAGGTGTCGAGCACAAAATTTTTCGCAGTCTTCCCTCAAACTGTCCTTCCCGAACATGTCAGCTGTAACATCCGCAACTATAGATACATGGCATCTCACTCACTCCTGAAAGACAGCTGCCTTTGCGGGCTTTTCTCGCAGTTGAATGTACTGGAATGTGAGTTCAGATTGCCTCTTAGGCGATCTCCTCTGCCTAAACTTTATCGGCGCCCACTTTTGGGTCGCATTCCTTTGGTTTCGCCGACTGCATTCTGCCACGGCCGTTATTACCGCGTACGGTCGACCAACGGTAGCCACATTTACTCCTGAAGCACATACACATCCGCTTCTGGACATGTTCCGCGTTCAGGAATGACTTATAACCATTAGATGCTGTCGAGTAAATGTATTGTACGGAGCTGTAGTACCGGCTGTCAGAGCTGAAACCGGCTGTAAGTGGCAGCTTTTTTTGGTCAGTGGGCAACCACTAGAGCGCTGACGTTGGCGCACGAGAGAGAGAGAGAGAGAGAGAGAGAGAGAGAGAGAGAGAGAGAGAGAGAGAAGGAATTCATGCCGTGTTTATTACTAAACCGTGTCATTGGCTATTCAGAATAGGTTAATGAAATCAGGGGAGACGGATATGATGTTGACCGGTGGTCTGCATTAATACGGAAATCGCCATGTTGCACCATTTCAACAAGTGAGGCGGGAGCGTACCAAAATGAAATCCATATTCCGCCAGCCTGGTTGTTGAGATCATCTGCAGTTTGTTACTTTGATCACTGTGATGGCATATATGAGTCCACACTACCCGAAAAACTTTTCTGAACTTTCTTCAATACAGAGGAGGTTAATATAGGCTGTGGCTGGATGGCGTCATTCGGAATTATCCATTATCCAAAAACCTGTCTCACGTGGTGCCCAAATTCATCTCTATGAACGAACTTCAGTGTCCATTTCTGTTAGCTAATACTAGATAACTACACAGATAATTTTATTAAGACTTTCAGATTGACATAAAGTTAAAGTTGACCGGAACAGAGAACAAGAACAAATAAAATGCTACATCAGCTACTTCAAACTGTTTGAAAAATTACCAGTGTAATCTAGTTCTTCAATAGTTGTTCGGAGTATTTTCTAAAAATATTTTTTCGTGTTAGCAGTGTACAACAGCTTCTAAATTTCTGAGGAATGCCATAGTTAACACAATAAAGCTGCTGCAAGGATATCCCCTTTACCTTTGAGACTATTTTCGATTAGAAGATCATGTTGTCGACCTATCCATATGGATAAATATGCTTAGTAAACATCATCCTCAAAGCTGTGTAAATGAGTTCTCGATATGAGAAATACTCCGAAAGTCATCGTTACAGCAAATGCTTGTAACGAAGGTTCCCTGGAATATAAAATCATATAAAATGCTGTTGTGAACATAAAATAATAGCTTCCATGAGTATTTTTGGTCCAAAGAATTTTATTTGTACGAACTTTCAGATAATTACGACTTACATATTTCTGTATATACTGATCAGCCAAAACATGACCACTGCCCACTTCAAGACTGGATGCCTTTTGGTGGCGTTCGGGGCACGTGACCCAGTAAGAAAAATATGTAAGCCGAGCAGAGACTGATGGGGTATTACCCTAGCGAAGATATGCTGTGTAAAAGGAGAAATCCACTGAGGTAAGCGACTATGCCAAATGGAAGATTATTATTACGCAGAGCCTGTGAACGACATCTCAAAAACGGCGAATCTAGTTGAATGCTCACATGCTAGTGTCGTGATCATCTACGGAAAATGATAGAAGGGCAGTGAAACTACCACTTGGCCCAAACACATCGTCAGTTGCGATTGTAACGGACTCGGGATAATCTACATTGGACAGTGTATTACTGGAAAAGTGTCGGCTCGTCGGATGATGCTTCACCAGGTCAATGGCCGTCTTCACAAATGCCGTCACCCAGACGAACAGCTACTAGAAACGTGATCCGCACCACGGACGAACGCTGGTGGTTGCGGTATTATGCTATGATAGACATTCTCGTGCGCTGGCGTGGGACCTATGGCAGTAATCGAAGACATCTTGTCATCTGCGGACCACCTGCACCCTTTCATGCTTGATGTCTTCCCTGACGACGATGTCATCTTTCAGCAGTATAATTGTCCGTGTTTCGAAGCCAGAATCGTACTTCAGTGGTCCGAGGAGCATGATAGTGAAGTCACATTAATGTCTTGGCCACGGAATTTGCCTGATGTGAATATCTGGGTCGCTATCAAGCGCTATCACACCGTACCCTAATCAGCGTCAGTTATTTGTGGTAATTACATGACATGCATAGACACCTAGTGCCACATAGCTCCACAAATCTACCAGCCAACTGTAGAATCGATGATACACAGAATCGGCACTATACTGCGTTACAAATATGGCCCAACAAGCTATTAAGCAGATGGTCATAATATTTTGGCTCGTCACTGTATGTTTACGTCAACCGAAGATGATTTTCCGATCCAAGCTAATCTTTATAATAAGGAATTTATAATTCCACATGCTTTTTTGTTGATTAACAATGTATTTTCTTAAATGTGTGAAAACAGTATGGTGCCAATTTACATTGCCTAACAACGATGACCTTAATACATCTGGTTGGATGTATTTTATGAAGAAGCAGGATCCATTTGGTGCAAGAACAGACTTTATTATCGAGGTGATTCGTTTTTCTTTCGAAACACGTCTAAATAAAGGTAAATTTGGCTCTCCTCGTAGAAAATGTGGAACATTTTTTGCAAAGTGTGTGGGATTTTGTGTAATTAACTGAACTGGCAAATATCGACAACAGTTTCCAAACTGATATGTTCACCAGGCGTAATCCTACAGAATCAAATAGCTCTAAACAACAACCGCCACAATGCTATGATCGAATTTTATGATTTGATGATGATATGCTACGTGACTTGAACCCGTTAATAGCAGATAAAAGTTTTATTAGCAGCAATACCTGAAATAATAAATAAAATCTTTATTTGCGCTAATACCTAAAGTGTCACAGCAATATTGGTATTTTTTTCTATTTAATGAAGAACACAGTGGTTTTATCTGCTAAAGGTCATAGTCTCCACCCCTTTCCCTCCTCATTAAAGGGAAGCACTGGAGCAGCTAGGAATACTATCAGAATAACAAATTTAAAAATACTATTAGTCATACAATAAGAAGAATTTGTAGTTGTACTACAATTTGTTTTAGTTTTTACGGAAAGCCAACAATCACTGCAGGAATAGGTTAATAACAGTGTGACATTAATACACAGAGATTGCCATAGTCATCATACAGATCTAAAACTTGTTCCTTTATCCATGACTACCATTTCAAGTATCTATTTCCAATCCTCACGTCTAGAATCTACGACTGTGTTTCACCAGTACTTGTTACCATAATTAAGTAAATGAGTTTGATGTTGCAGAAATACCATTATCAGGAATTGTCATGCAGGAACTGGGTCTACAGTTTCATCCCTGCAAACAGATTTCCTTACGAATCAAGTTTTATGCTAGAAAAGTAATGTACCAGGCTAGAGCTGTACGCGATTAACTGGGGCAGGACAACAGTGCTCCAAGATTAATTACCTGTCAAAAATGAGACTTCAGCATGCCGGTTGTACATTACCTACTACTGTCTCCTGCTAAAACAAAATGTTCCTTTTTTTTACGTTGCCGATGTTTTCGGAACAGGGATGAAATCTGGGATACATCTAATAGGGCCAGAGACTTGGAATGCCACCTGTGTGGTACGAAAGTAAGAAGGAAAAATTGTAACTTTTCAGATTTGTAATTTTCTGTAACCATCTCATCATTTTGGAGACCTTAATCAATGCGAAAATATCTCTAGCGGTGCTAACTCCATTAATTTCAACATTTTTGTAATAAATGACACTAATGTACAATTTGAATTCATATACGCCTACCGTCGATATAAATTCAAAACGCTTTCCTTTGCATGTACGTGATGTGTTCTAACTAAAATATAAGATAAAACTAGAGAGATTCGAGCCCACACGAAGGCTTACCAGCAATCGTTCTTCCCGCGAACCCACTCACGTCTGGAATAGGAAAACGAGGAATGGAGAGTGGTACACAATGTACCCTCCGCCACGCACCGTAAGGTGGCTTGAGGAGTACAGGCGTAGATGAAGACGTATATGTACAGTATTTGTGCTCAATCAAACACTGAATACTTTTGATCTCCGCGTGGTTAAAGGTTAAATGCTATGATATCAGTGTTATATATACTATAGAATTCATAACATCTTGAGTAATGACGTCGAGGTTGGAACAAGGCGTAACGATTTGAGGATCTACCAGATAATTCGGTCATTCGTAATCCTTGCAAGTCCATTTTTACACTTTTATACGTTTTTCTTCTTTTCTTACTTTGTATAATTAAAAGAATGATAACTTAGTTCGGTTCCACGTGGAATGTAAATTAGAAACCGCAGAGAAATAAAAAAGGCTATTACAGGAAATGTTGAAGTATTGCAGTAAGAGATTTTGCTTACTAGAGGAATTAACAGACAACACCTCATTATTTTCAATACAGAATTTATATAACAACTATAAAATACAATTAACACTTTTTTGTGTCTTATCTTGGAGTACATACGCCTTTTAACTGTAAATGCATGAACATAAATGACAAGAGCCTTGTAATTTATTCTTCGTCTCCAAAAGAAAAATTTCCACGGTGTCATTTCAATAGAACTGGTCCTGAAATAGTCCCATTGCCAGCAACTCATCTTTGAGCAATCCACAATCGACGTAACTCTCCATCAAGGCTTTCCCTAACACCAAATGAAAAGCGATACGAGTTGCACCATGTTACCGACCACTCACTGTCCAGTAAACGTTGGCGGATTTGTCCGCGGAGATTGTATTGAGTCTTTATAGTAATGAGTCAACGGGAAACATGGATACTTATCCAGATGAGTAGGTAGATTAGAGATAGAGATCATACTAGACGGACAGTGTTCTTGTCGACTCGGCGCATGGAATATTTGAGTATGCCGCGATTTCGTGATGTCGTTGGACCTTTGAGGGGCAGTCTATGTGACAAACGTGCGCCGTAAGGGCAAGATATGAGATCTCGCGGAATTTGATCGTGACGTGACAGCGGAGCCAGACGATGGGAAACTCCATCTTCTAAACTGTACAGGCACTGAGATTTTTCACGGCACGGCCACCTTGTCAAGTGTCGGCTGCCTGTACCCAACTCGGAAAAGTAGTACCTGCAGAGTACACCGTCGTCAACAAAAACTAGTGGACGGTAGGAGTCTCTTTGATTAGCTTCTATTGTGGCTACGAATCGACGGCTCCCAGAAAGAGGAAAGGAACGATGCTTACATGGACAGGGACAGAAAAGGTAATTGGCCATATACTGTCCGAAAAGAACGAACAACGCTTATGGTATTAGCTACTGATTACGAACTTGTTACTAGATAAGGAACCAATCCATTATTCATCATAAGTCGTGTAGATAAAAACTGGAACGTCTAAATCAGGATGGCCGTACGGATATTCAACTCATTTCGAACGCGAGTTCACTGCGCGCCCTCGCTCAGTGGAAGACGGGACACAATGCAACAGATGATGTGTCACTCCAATATGAGGAGCTCGCCTGTGCTAACCGCAGGACAAAAGCCTGATCACATGTACGTCGCTCTGAAAAAAGTAGAAGCTCTCAACCCCGACGGTCTGCACCAGTGGTTGCCACCCTTTCTCAGGCCACCAGTGCCGACTGAGATCATACATCAGCCAATATTTGCAACAATGTTCAGAATCTAATTACAATTTATAATTACAAAATTTAAATTCCCATTTTTAAGTGCTGAATAGTAAATAACATTTAGTAACACTCATCGATAAGAAATTTATGTGTTTCTACAGTTTTTGTGTTAAGCAATGAAAACATTGAGCAATTTTATGATTGGTACTTTCTGTTTCTACCTTTTTATATTCGGTTTTATACCGACAACACACATCGTAAGTCATTATACTAGTTTATTCGATTCCTCCTTTCTGTTTTCATTGCTGATGCAGAAGAAAATCTGCTTTCACACTTGTAAGTTGCACCGAATGGAATATTTACTCCGATAATAATGGATACACGCCTCTAACCTTTGCCAAAATGTTATCAGTTCTTTCCAAGGCCGGTCCAAACTCATGCAGTGTGGTCACAAACGATAATTGATCATGGAAGTCAGCAACCATGATTCACTTGTACACAAAATGTTTCTGTCTGCTATCTATCTATCTATTGCTTGAGCCTTGTCCCGCAGTTACGTAGGGTCAGCCATCGTTAATCGGAGTTCGCATGTTAATGGTTAAGGGGTGGCCGGATGCCCTTCCTGCCACCACCCCGTACCCCCCGGGATGGGATTAGAGTACCCCAACTGCCTGTGTCGAGTGTAGTAGTGCGAATGTGTTCAGATGTCTGCGAGTCGTGTAGCTGAGGCGGAAAATGGGGAGCAGCCCGGTATTCACCTAGCGGGATGTGGAAAACCGCCTAAAAACCACATCCAGGCTGGTCGGCACATCGGCCCTCGTCGTTAATTCAAAATGTTTCTGTCTACATTGCATATTATTTCTTTCAAATACTCTTTTCGACAGACTGCCATCTTCAGACTTGCCGTAAGACAAAAAACGAATAAAAAGCAATACACGTTATTTCACATATTTAACAATCGGTACACTATTTTTTATGTATGTGACGTTTTTTATGTCTTTTTCCTTACTTTTATTTTGTGACGAAGATTTTTTTTTTCAGAAAAATAAAATTCTGAATGTTTCATTAAGTTGCACCCCCCCTCCCCCCGCCACCCCCTCCTCTTGGGGTCCACAGTAAGTTTGGGCAATGGGTACTACCCTTCCCTCGGCCCCTGGTAAAACAGGACAGGCAGTGAAATGTGGCGGAACTAAGATCAGACTTTAATGTTGGGCAGAGTACAAGTGTGTATGAGCACAGTGCACGGAGCACTCCTAACGATGGGCATCCGCAGCCGTCGACCCATGCACGTGCCAATGTTAACACCACGACATCGGCAACTACAACTGAAATGGTCACATGGTCATCAGCACTGGACGTTGGTGCAGTGGCAGAGCGTTGCATGGTCTTATGAATCCCGATAGGTTCTTCATCATGCCGATGGGAGGGCACCAATCCGTCGCCTTTCAGGGGAATAGCTCCTCGACACCTGTACTGCGGGATGAAGACAAGCTGGCAGTGGCTTCATTACGCTCTGTGGAACATTCACGTGGGCATCCAAGAGTGGCACCATAATGGCCAAGGATTCTCGTACACTGGTTGTAGACCACGTACACCCCTTCGTGACAATCATGTTTCCCGACGGCAGTGGCATTTTTCAACCAGATGATGCACCATGTCACAAGGCCAGGACTGTGATGGAGTGGTTCGAGGAACACAGTGGCGTGTTCCAAAAAAAGAAAAAAAAAGATGGCTCTAAACACTATGGGACTTAACATCTGAGGTCATCAGTCCCCTAGACTTAGAACTACTTAAACCTCACTAACCTAAGGACATCACACACATCCATGCCCGAGGCAGGATTCGAACCTGCGACCGTAGCAGCAGCGCGGTTCAGGACTGAAGCACCTAGAACCGCTCGGCCACAGCGGCTGGTGGCAAGTTACAGTCGATGTGCTGGCCCACGCTTATTCTTTTTTGTCATACGGCAGATCTGATGATTTCAATATGCCGGAAGCGTATTTAGAAGAAATAAAGCGTCATCTGTACAAAAATACAAAATCGCGTGTAAGAACGATATGACGTCTGCCTCACTGCCCGATCAACGGTTTACCGTATGGGTCGAATATGAAAATCGGTGATATCAACGCCTGGCCTATTTATGGAAAGGACGGTCAAACATTTCCCAGTGAAGCGAATGCATACAATATTGAAGTTGGTAAGATAAGGCAAACCATCTAGGATTCCAAAACTCTTAATTATTACTGTATACATACAACCAGTTAGTTTCAGCCTGCAAAGTCATTGTAAAGAGTCTTCGCCAGAATGACTGTACAAGTAAGTGTAGATATTCTTTGTGACGAAGACACTTGAATATGTTCTTGCGCGCGGAATCTAGCTTAATACGTTTATAATAAGCAATTTTAGCAGGCGAGGTGGTCTCCTTTTCAGTATGTCCTGTTCAATTCACCAAAGGTAATGAACCCAACAAAAATAACCAGTTTTATGTACTTGAAAGTGGAAAGGGGAGAATAACAAACTTTACACATAAATACGCTGCGCTCTGATCCATACATGGATTAGCCCTGTCATTGCTCAGCACAGCACCTGCTATGAGCATCACGCCATTCTTGTTCTGGATTGTCCGTCGCAGTTTCTTTACCACAATTTCGCGTATTCACATTCTTTGGCTTCTCCAGCGCACAACCAATAATGTCACCTTCCAGTGTCACCTTAACTTCGCGCTACGCTGCACACCAGCTTGTCACCACAGCCTTAATTTCACAAAATAGAGTAGGTTGTTGTCGTAGCTATTCGTTTGCATCGCTAATTCCCAAGCAAGCAGTTACTTTTCAGCCTACCCCTGACATCGAGCTGCGGGAGAGATCAGCTACCACATTTCAAAAGATAAAATACAAGCAAAATTAATATAATTGGTATTCTGCTCTTTCTCGGTTTGCGCATGTATAACGTCACTCGCAACAAAAACATTTCGTCAAGTGTCAAAGTTGGTGACGGGTATCGGTAGGTTCAGTATACCCTTTCTCGGCGAGTGAAAAATTCCCTGCACTATAAAAGCAGCATTTGCTTGCTTATGAGGACTGACGCGTACACCATACAGAACTGACGCTGAATTCCCATCGTTAGTTCTGTGCCCTGGAAGGCTTGTTGCAGAAATACACTCCTGGAAATGGAAAAAAGAACACATTGACACCGGTGTGTCAGACCCACCATACTTGCTCCGGACACTGCGAGAGGGCTGTACAAGCAATGATCACACGCACGGCACAGCGGACACACCAGGAACCGCGGTGTTGGCCGTCGAATGGCGCTAGCTGCGCAGCATTTGTGCACCGCCGCCGTCAGTGTCAGCCAGTTTGCCGTGGCATACGGAGCTCCATCGCAGTCATTAACACTGGTAGCATGCCGCGACAGCGTGGACGTGAACCGTATGTGCAGTTGACGGACTTTGAGCGAGGGCGTATAGTGGGCATGCGGGAGGCCGGGTGGACGTACCGCCGAATTGCTCAACACGTGGGGCGTGAGGTCTCCACAGTACATCGATGTTGTCGCCAGTGGTCGGCGGAAGGTGCACGTGGCCGTCGACCTGGGACCGGACCGCAGTGGCGCACGGATGCACGCCAAGACCGTAGGATCCTACGCAGTGCCGTAGGGGACCGCACCGCCACTTCCCAGCAAATTAGGGACACTGTTGCTCCTGGGGTATCGGCGAGGACCATTCGCAACCGTCTCCATGAAGCTGGGCTACGGTCCCGCACACCGTTAGGCCGTCTTCCGCTCACGCCCCAACATCGTGCAGCCCGCCTCCAGTGGTGTCGCGACAGGCGTGAATGGAGGGACGAATGGAGACGTGTCGTCTTCAGTGATGAGAGTCGCTTCTGCCTTGGTGCCAATGATGGTCGTATGCGTGTTTGGCGCCGTGCAGGTGAACGCCACAATCAGGACTGCATACGACCGAGGCACACAGGGCCAACACCCGGCATCATGGTGTGGGGAGCGATCTCCTACACTGGCCGTACACCACTGGTGATCGTCGAGGGGACACTGAATAGTGCACGGTACATCCAAACCGTCATCGAACCCATCGTTCTACCATTCCTAGACCGGCAAGGGAACTTGCTGTTCCAACAGGACAATGCACTTCCGCATGTATCCCGTGCCACCCAACGTGCTCTAGAAGGTGTAAGTCAACTACCCTGTCCAGCAAGATCTCCGGATCTGTCCCCCATTGAGCATGTTTGGGACTGGATGAAGCGTCGTCTCACGCGGTCTGCACGTCCAGCACGAACGCTGGTCCAACTGAGGCGCCAGGTGGAAATGGCATGGCAAGCCGTTCCACAGGACTACATCCAGCATATCTACGATCGTCTCCATGGGAGAATAGCAGCCTGCATTGCTGCGAAAGGTGGATATACACTGCACTAGTGCCGACATTGTGCATGCTCTGTTGCCTGTGTCTATGTGCCTGTGGTTCTGTCAGTGTAATCATGTGATGTATCTGACCCCAGGAATGTGTCAATAAAGTTTCCCCTTCCTGGGACAATGAATTCACGGTGTTCTTATTTCAATTTCCAGGAGTGTATGACGCAGTTTTCAGGAGATTTACGAAAGGCGCCATTTTCAGTCTCTACAACATAATGCTGCCTGCATTTTTCACACACGCGCAAGCATCCCGTAGGCTACAGTGCGTGACGTGTCTTGTTTTGCTGGTGCCAGGAACTTAGCTCGAGTGTGAACGCGAGAGCCGTAGGACGGACAGCGTGAAGGTGACAGTCGGAGTGATCCGTGGAGATGGAGCAGGTGAGCAGATTGCATCAGAGTGTCTTAATAGGTGAGGCGGGGCCGCTGTGGCCGGCTCCCACGGCCTGCCACCCCACTGCTTCACATTCATAACACACGCCCCCCTGCCGGCCGCCTCAAAACTATCTCCCATATATGAATCCGTAATGATGCGACTTCTTTGGTTTTTCCATATGAGCATGAAATTTATGCCTCCAGAACGTAATAAGAGTTTTTTTCCCCTGCCTTACGGTTCATTCTCGTTCCTCCTTTTTTTATACTCTTTCGGCGTACACTTTTTATAATTTTATTTCTGTCTTGTTCCGAGGAAGGCACCTCGCCTTATAAACCGATCTGCGGCGAGTTATAGTACGTCATGGTTCTTCAAATTACCCGACAGTGCGTCGGTGCAGGATCCCGCAATATTTCATAAGCGGGCGCGATTGTCCCGTAACAAGCTCACAATTACCGCTCTGCGCGCCACGAGAAATTCCGCTGGTGCTGGCTCTGCCGCTCGTCCACGCGAACATCCCTGTTCTGCTCGTCACCAACATTTCTAAAGCCCCACCCCTAATCCTGCGGACGATGTTGCCATTTAGAACGTTGAGTGCTTGGCAGGTTTCTCACAGGACAAAAGAGTGCCCTTCAGGACCTACAAATTTCCGTTTCGTGGCAGGACTTGCCCTGAAACTGCCGCGATAGGCATATCGGCGAATGGAATGTGATCTAGCCGATCAACCTAGACGGCTGAAATACTCTCAAGAGCAAATAAATTAGGTAGTGAATAAAATATGCCGCACTGTCTGTTAAAATACTTATATTAAAAAGTCACGACCGGTTTCGCATCAATGAAGATGCATCTTCAACTGATAAATTTCTTTTTTTGTTTTGTCTTTTTATTTTTTTTATCAGATAGTGCTCCTGTCGTTACGGCAAACGGAATGGTTCTGAACGGTATTAATCTGCTGCACTGTCTGTCGTTTCTTAGATTAGAATATCCTTTTACTTTGTCACAATTTGGGCTCTGTACAAGTTTTCAAGTGTATGGTATACGGGGTGTAAACTATAACTGTTTACAACGTGTCACGGTGGTGTAGGGGGAGTCGAGAGAAAGGATTTAATATACGATACTTATAGTCTTTCATTTCGCGAAATAATCTCACATTGTCCTACAAGAGCCACCTAAGCCACAGCGCTTGCGCACCGCCCGAGGTTTTGAATATCCTTCCGTCCCCTTACGCCACCGACATTATTTGTTAGATTTTTTAATATTTTTTATTTCGTCAACAACAGTAATTTAAATTTTTCTGTGAGGGTAATGAAAGAAGAAAAGGCTTTGATAAACGTTATGCACAAACTAATTACGTTTACAATTCGATCTAAACTTAGCTCTTGCAAAAATAGTAGTCTCGTAGTGACAAAGCCAAAGAAACAAAACAATTTAACTGTTAATTTGGATCTGTTAAAATTCACAAAATTTTGAGATAAAGTTTACACAAATGTTAATTTTACAATTTGTAAGTAGATGAACGAGGTATGTTACACATTCAAGGATAATTTTAGCGACAAAAAGAAGTGAGTTTTAAACGATTAAGATCGACTAAGTCGGTGGGGTAAAAGAGCGAGAGCATATTCAAAATTACGCGGGCGCGCATGCGCTGTGGCTTAGGTGGCTTTTCTCTTAGGTCAATTTGAAAATGCTTACGAACTGATAGACCACGAGTGTCCTGCATAACACTGTTCGTCTCGACTTCCCTGCACCATTACGGTATATTGCAAACAGTTATCGTTTACCTTCTGTATTCTAGTCGAAGTAATGATAATCACTGCGGAAGACTATAGTAATTCAAACACTTTGTTTTGTCTGTGGACTAAAGGATTTTACAGAAGAAGGCATAAATTGTACGATGAGATAACACTACTAAAACAATGAGAGGAACGTCACCCAATTGCATTTTAAACCTGTACGACCATAAGTTTTGCCTATAAACCAGCTACCGAGCGAGGGGACGCAATAGTTTGCTCACTGGACTCACATTCGGGAGGACGACGGTTCAGATAGGCGTTCCGCCATGCTAATTTAGGTTTTCTGTGATTTTCCTTAATCGCTCCAGGCAAATGCCGGCATGCCTTCCTCTGAAAAGGGCACGGCCGATTTTCTTCCCCTGCCTTTCGTAGTCCGATCCTGTGCTCTGTCTTTAATGACCCCACTGTCGACGGGATGTTATACTCTAATCTTCTGCCAAAACTGTGTAGTGGTGGAAAGTACACAATAAAATTATATCCTAATCGAAGTAACGACATATCCTAATCCAAGTAACGACAACCAGTGCGACATTTCATTGCCATTCGAATATTTTAGATTGGACCTGAAGTTTGCAGCAAGTAAAATATTGGAATAGTTGAGCATATGTGACCTGACTGTCGCCGGACGTTGCAGTGGCTGCCAGTATGACAGTCGAGCGCAGGATGGTTACTTGATCTCTGCAGGCAATGGGCTTTCCACGTGCCATCACATCAAGGGTGAACTGCACGTGCGACGATTCGGGGAAAGTCTTCATCACCACGACCTAGCCAAGTATTGATGATAGTGATCATCGTGGTCTAGCTAGTATTTGAACTGTGGACAACGCATGCTCAAATGAAAAAAAATCTTGCAATATTCTTTCGAAATGTCCTTGCAGAAAATATTGACCAAAGAACTTTGCTGTTTCTTGACAGACGATTGGATACTTGTTTCTTTCGTCACCCGAAGATTTATTTCATAAGTTCACGATTATGTCCGAGTTCATTCTGATGCTCCTTAAGCAAAGATTAATAACAGACTGTTCACAATAAAACCTGTTCTCTGTAGTTTACAATCGACTCTGAGCAAAATAATTTCAATTTACGGTGTTCTACACCGGGAAAAGAAGTCAGATTAACAGGTTCAGACTGAAATTAACTTGACAATGATCTTGTAGACGTGTTTGCCACTGAACTGCTCTGTTATATTGTTGCTATATGTGTTGACGTCACATTTATGAAACGTTCAGCAGCCATTCGATATCATTATTTCGTTGAACACGCTCGTTAACATTTTGGACCAAAAAATTATTTCTTAGAATTTTTTCGACTTTTTTATAGATTGAATAGATCATTTTCCCATATGTTTTATAATTTAGAAATTTAACTACTTCAAAGAGTTAAATAATAAGCTTACCAGATATTTCCAATTAAATATGCAGAAACATTTCGACTTACCACTTTGACAAATAAGACATTTTATTAACAGATGAATTATTGTTGTTTCAGAATCCTGCACATCCAAATATAAGAAATGAGCATCATTTAGAATCTTACTGATATTTTATGGCTTAAATTTTCCGTTTAGTATACGTGCAACACATACTGGTGATAATTGTACAGCGAAAAGCGCAAGATGTGCTTCACAAGTTTCATCGGAGTCGAAATGATACAGCGCCAAATTCTTTGTTTCATACTTTTCGATGGGAGGTTGGAAAGTACTGCAGGATGCTGAAGTGGACAGTTATGATAATAAATCGGCAACCACGTGCTGTTATATTTCCCGTACTCACAGGTCTAACTCTTACCTGAAATATTCGAAACAGCCCCAGTTACACCATCTCTGCCGTACATACTATGCTGTGCAATAGGCACGCGGGAGCGATAGCTTTCTACTGCGGAATCGTGGATTTAACTGTCGGGTAAACAGATGGGTGCAGTTAGTGTTGCGTTAAAGCGCCTTGGAGGTGGTGCGGCACTTCTTACCCAACCTCCGAGCCTAGGATGGACAGAATTTACGGCTCTGCCTTCTGCTGCCCTACTTACACAAACTTGGAGCTGAATCAGACAGAAGAACGTCCTTGCTCGCTCTCAGATCTCCAGTGAAGATGCAGCCGCTGCGCTTCTGCTGTTCTAAAGCACTAACGAGCAGCGCATTTCGAGGGAAAGTTGCCCATACATATGTGGAAACGCTGCACTGCAACAGCACACGGGGTGCTAACTTTTTATGATCGTGTTTGTGTGGCACACTAATTACTTGCGAATGAGCGGGTATTGCAAGCAAGGGAACGATTAGTCTCTCTATGCAGTCGTTTCTCCGTCTCGCTGAATCGATTTGAAAAATTAAGCAATACTTAAGCAATGAGCAGTAAGGAACCTTGTAGTAGTCTCGCCAGAGGTGTCAATACAAGATCCGTCGCGATGTGAGATTACTGGCCTTTATAGATGAATGGACAACATCTAAATATGCAATGGTAGCGAATGGTCTCTCTAAGTTAATATGACACTCCTAAAACAGGCTGGGTAGATGATTAGAACAAAACAACGTATTTCCTTCTGAGAAAGTGACATTACAGTAACTGATTTATTTTAAATAATCAGCATACGTGACGTCCCTGAAGTTATTTGTGAATGCTAAGAGGGCACACCCTTGTAAACTAGAATCTACTTGCGGTTTATATAAATAACATAGTGACACCAACACATTTTCCACATAGTTCCTGCTGGTACAAAATAATAATAATAATAATAATAATAATAATAATAATAATAATAATAACTACCCACCGTACTAACCTATAGGTAGACCAAAATAACTCGCAACGCCCATCTCCAGAGCAAGCAGAAAGGACATGGCCTATTACCATCATTAAAATTATTAATAGCCTCTACATGGGTTCCAGTTTTCGCCATAGTACACAGCGCAACAACATTTCATGATCACTTTTTCGAAACCCTGTTTGTCTCCCATTACGACGAATAAGTTTGTAATTTGGCTCTAAGGTGCCTACAAACTTCCTCTGTAATTCTGCAAAAGCATGGCTCCCTGCGACATCACCCTCGGTGTCTGCGACGGTTGAAACCAAGGTGTCAACATGTGTAAAAAGCAGTGGACGTGTCACACGATGAGATGGTCGTCACATCCCCTCTTAACCAAATGTCACCCCTTCTTGTGACGCCTCTGCGATGGAGGTCAGAACCGCGACACTCAGCGTTGAAATCACGTGGTTTTCTTATGGAAAGCCGAGGAAAACGTTTCAGAGACACCGCCACTCAGAATCGGAATATAAAGGCCTCAGGTGGTGGCATAAGGGGCCTCGATGAAACCATCCCTTCCTTTGGGTCTTTGATTACCACATATTTTGCGGTCGGAAATGACAGTTAACAGTACGATGAGCAGCAGGGAGATGCTCTTGACAACGTTTGACACTGCTGCCAACCCCTGGGCGTTTCAACACTACTCTAAAGACTTCCTGGGGCTGCAACCACGTTAAACGTAATCTGGCGCCTTTGGAGTATAGTGCGAACGCAATTTTTGCTCCGGTATACAGGGTGAAGTCTCTAGGGATAGATGAAAACCACTCAACGAAATTTGAACGTGATCCGCAACATAAAAGCGTTTCTATGCTTTTCCATCCTTCCTTTTTTGCGTCCTCGTGTGGTGTGATCATGGGACTGGTTGAGGAGGGGGGGAGGGGGGGGGGGTAGAATGGTTAGAAGCTTAACATGTCAGTGAATAAAACGGCAAAGGGTCCTTATACCTGCTCTTCTCCCCCAACCCCTCCCTCCCCCTCCATTTCGGCAAAACCCTTGGTGTCACCCACACGTCTTCATTGAGAACTTTACAAATGTACCTGTCTGAAACTTCTACACAAATTCAGCCTCTGGGGTGCTCTAGTGCCTAAAGGCAGGCAAACAGGCAAACGATGCCCAAAGGATGTCGAAGGTGTTGCCAAACATTCAGGCGCTAGAGCAATCATGAGGCTGGATGTGTGCCGAAACTTTCTGGCAGGTACATTTCCAACGTGCTCAACATAGGTGCGTGGGTAGCACTGTGTTGATAAACTGGGGGACCCTTTGCCGTTTTATTCACTCACGTATTAATGTTCCATCCCCCACCCCCACGCCACGGGGTCACGGCACACGATGACGCGAAAAAAGGATGAAAATGCATAAAAACGTTCAAACAGCGTGGAATGGTTTTGAATGGTATCTAATGATTCCTGCCTCATGATGTCCTTAGAGTAGGGTTGAAACGCCCAGAGCTTGGCAGAGATGTCGAACGTTGTCAAGAACGTCACCCTATTGGTCACTGCGCTGCGAACTGTCAAATGGTTCAAATGGCTCTGAGCACTATGGGACTTAAATTCTGAGGTCATCAGTCCCCTAGAACTTAGAACTACTTAAACCTAACTAACCTAAGGACATCACACACATCCATGCCCGAGGCAGGATTCGAGCCTGCGACCCCTAGCGGTCGCGCGGCTCCAGATTGTAGTGCCTAGAACCGCTCGGCCACTTCGGCGGCTGCGAACTGTCATCTTCAAGTGCAAAATGTTTGGTAAAGTCCAGGGGAAAGGGTGGTTTCATTGACGCCCTTTATGCCTCCGACTGAGGCCTTTTCACGTAGACTCTGAGCGGCGGTGTATCTGAAATATTTTCCTCGGCCACCCATACGAAAACCGTGTGATTTCAACGCTGGGTGTTGCGGTTCTGAGTGTCATCGCAGAGGCGTCACGAGAAGGGATGAAATGTGAAGAGTAGGGAGGCATTCACGGTGGGGCTGAGGCGCAGTTTTTTGTGTGTGTGTGTGTGTGTGTGTGTGTGTGTGTGTGTATGTGTGTGTGTGTGTCCGTGCCCTGTAATTTTATTGTGCCGAGGACATACGTCCAGTTCTACGTAACTACGTTTTCTGTTATTAAGCGTATTTGCTACATTCCTAATCCATGTCCAAATAATCACATGTCTAGCAGTCTATCCTGTATCCAACAACTGAAACTTTATATAGCATTAACTCAGAGTCCCAAAGCAATATGCGTACCCAAATTGTAAGAGGTGTCTAATTATTATCATGTGTTTTGCCCGGTGGCAAGTCTTCACACGGTTGCTCTCCATGAGCTTCTGACTTCTGCTGCTCTCTTCATTTTAACGTAGCTTGTACATTCTTTAATGTCCTCCTTTACATTCTTCCCCGTAGACTAATTCTTCTAATCACTACTCCATCAAATAGTCCTGGTTCATCATGCGACGAAGCCCGTTCTTCTTTCTTTTCCTTTTGACGTCCAATAGCCTTCTCCCTTCACCTTTTCTTTAAGCACCTCTCCATTAGTCATTCTCTGTACCCAACTAATCCTTCCCGTCTTCTTCAACGTGGATATCTCAAGTGCTTGCAACCTCCTCTTTTCCTTTCGCTTTAATGTCCTTGTTTCATCTTCACGGACTATCACACTTCAAACAAATCAATTGGCTAATATTTTCCAGAGCTCCTTGTCCACGTCTCCACATAATACGTTCCTCTTCCTGTTGAACGCTTCCTCACCCACCATTTTCGACCTTTGACCTGCTGGTGACCTTACATCTTCTTTTATTATAATTTCTAGGTACTTAAAAGCCGTCACTTGGATAATTTTAGTTTCTCCTACCTTAATATTAGCTAATTTATCTACTTTTCCAATCACCATGAACTTCCAGTTTTCTCTTATTGATCTTCATGCCTTATTCTTCACAGGTCTCATTAAGATCTTTTAACATTTTGTTTCCACCACTTTCCCTTCTTGTTAGCATCACTACGTCAACCACAAACCGTACATATGCTATTCCATTTGCTCCAAGGCAACCTTCACTCTTTTGAGCTGAGTTTTTTCAAGACTTTCCCCTTGGAATATGTTAAAGAACAACAGGGAACAACAGCAGCTTTGCCTCACTCTCCTTCCGATGATACTTTCCTCAGACATATCATTTCAAACCCCAATCCTCTGTTGTAAAGGTAAATTTCTTCGTCTGACAATAACCTTCTTTCTTCTTCAAACATTCTTCTCGTTTCTCAGTTTTGCTCTGTCGAAAGCCTTTCTGAGTCAATAAACACAGCATGAAGTCCTCTACCTGTCTCAGTATATCTTTTCTCTATATTTCTTAGTAGCCCAGTTGCATCTCTTGTTCCTCTGTTCTCTATAAACCCAAACTGTCACTCGGCAGTGTGCCAATCTCGTTTCCCATATAACCTTCTGTTCAGAAGTCTCAGTAATGCTGTGACTGCACAAGATATTAAACGTATAGTCCTAGGTTCTTTAGTCTTTTTGGTATTCTTCTTTAGCTCAGTTGGTGTTATCTCTGATGTGATAGATAATTAGTATAAGTAAATAGCTATAGCTGTAAAATATTTAAAGAAACGCATTTTTCGCCATCAGCTGTATGTGTTTAAATTTTTTCTTGACCGGTTTCGGTTATTTCAGCCATCATCTCTGGAAGAAAAATTACACATCTGTGGGTCAAAAAACAATGTCTGTCGTACAAAACACATTATCATACCCGATATAACGATTGCACAGTGTGGTATGTACAATAACCATAATCTGGCAACGTCATGAAACACACGAGTAGGTAGTATACACACTCAGTGTATACAACTTGCGTGTGCATTAACTTACAATCAGCGATTTTGATTTAAAAAGTACGATGCGCTTAGAGCTCTGAAAGGCCATCTGCACCTATTAGTTCGTCATTATTTAGATATTGCAGCTCCCACTGGTCTACGTCTACTGTCACTTGCATAGACTTCAAAAATGGCTCTGAGCACTATGGGACTTAACTTCTTAGGTCATCAGTCCCCTAGAACTTAGAACTACTTAAACCTAACTAACCTAAGGACACCACATACATCCATGCCCGAGGCAGGATTCGAACCTGCGGCCGTAGCGGTCGCGCGGTTTCAGACTGTAGCGCCTAGAACCGCTCGGCCACCCCGGCCGGCTTGCATAGACTTCAAGCACACATAAGATATGTTGCAATAACACAGATTTGGCACATTATATTTGTTTTTCTTTCACATGTACAGTTTTTTGTGCCTGTTTACGCCTACCGCGATTAGATGGTTTCGGCGCCAATGGTCGTTGTTACGTGATCAGTATGTACAGATAACTTACAAAAACGTGTATAACATTCAACATGTGCACATAAATATTATCAGCTGTCCGCATTCAGTCTAAAATCCAATTACCCGTTAACAGTGCATTTCTGTATTCAGTAACTTACAATAATGGATCCCGTCGAAGCTGCGTTCAGATCTGTACATCCAGGGTGACAATTATTGAACTATATGAAAAAAACGCAAATTAGTTACAAATTACGGAATGCACACACTTTACTCTACATGTAAACGTCACTACAGATATTCGGATTTAGGTTATGAGATGTTCGATATGCCTGCCATCATTGGCGATGATGTGGCGCCGCCGAAGTGTCGGAAAATCGCTGCTGTCGGCTGTTTTCAGCTCAGCAATGGTTTTGAGCTGATTTTGCACACCTTGTCTTTAACATAGCCACACAGAAAGGAGTCGCATATGTTCAGATCCGGAGAATATGGCCGCCAATCGAGGCCCTTGCTAGTGGCCTCTGGGTAGCTCAGAGCCAGAATGCGGTTACCAATGTGCTCATCCAGGATATCAAACACTCTCCTGCTTCGATGGGGTCGAGCTTTATCATACATAAACTACATCTTCTCGAAATGGCTCTGAGCACTATGGGACTTAACATCTATGGTCATCAGTCCCCTAGAACTTAGAACTACTTAAACCTGACTAACCTAAGGACAGCACACAACACCCAGTCATCACGAGGTAGAGAAAATCCCTGACCCCGCCGGGAATCGAACCCGGGAACTCGGGCGCGGGAAGTGACATCTTCTCGAAATCAGTCACTTCGGATAATGGGGACAAAATCATCTTCCAAAACCTTCACGTACCGTTCGGTAGTCACTGTGCCATCAAGGAATATCGCACCGATTATTTCGTGACTAGACATTACACACCACACAGTCACCCGTTGAGAGTGAAGAGATTTCTCAGTCGCGAAATGCGGATTCACGGTCCGCCAAATAAGCCAATTTTACCTATTGACGAACCCATGCAAATGGACGTGGGCTAAACCAAATCATGTGCATATTAATTCCCATCATGCTCTGCAGCCAACCCTGAAGTTTCAGTCCTAGCGCAAACCGTTCATAAGTTGGGACGATTTTATTTCATATAGTCCAATAATTGTCACCCTGTCCAAATGATAGATTCGGCCGGGGACTGTATTAAAGCTGGTGTTTGCTGTGATGCGGATGATACGGCACAAACCAGGCGAGTGCGGCCATCGGCCGTTACATCAGCAGCACATCTTTACACGCCGCAGCCCTCTGCTGCCCTTACACAAACTACAGCCAGCAAATGACAAAGTGTCGTTTCTGATGCAGTCAACGCGAATTCTTCATTCACAGTGTACAGGTGAATTTCTTACGATACACATCCAAAAAGACTTACTGTATACGTTATGTATACAGCAAACATCAGTTGTTTAGCCTATTCGCATACGAATAAGATCAACATTCCATGCGCAGCGTTGTGTACCGTGAAGCTCCCAATGGGACACATGTTACGAAACGAAGCACAAATTCGGATGGATGAGCGACTTCCGCGGTCTCACCCACGCAAGTGTGGGCGTCTCTCGTTACGAATATTAGCCGCTTTTAGCTTTATTTGGGCGCCGCGCTCGAAGATCCGATCGGCCGCAGCTTCGGACCCGGAGAGAGCCCTCGCACTTATCGGCGCGCCGGTCTTCTTAATGTATAAACAAATAAACTTTTATGTTAAAATGGATGAACAGAAAGGCGGTGATACAATCAATTGTGTTACATTGTTACTTTCTCACGGTAGAGTGCGCAGCGACCGCTAACTAGCTGCAGTTCTCACTTCTCGCAGCCAGATGCATGTGGTCGTGAACATGTAATTGGGAGCGCCTTTTGATCTCGCCTCTCTTCCTTCACAAACATCGGCTTACGTATTAAAACTGTAGGTACTGCGCCGTGGAGTTTTCCAGAGTTATGTACCGATTCCAATTACGAGTTCTCTATTAATAGGTTAATCACTAATCTCCACAGTTAGTACGGCTCTCACGGACCATTGCCTTCGGGCGGTTTCGTATATTATGCAACCAATTGGTCTTCTTCGGCGATTCCTAAAACTCGCTTTATCACTCTTTATCGTAATTAACATCATCAACAAGCGAGTAGGATATGCACCGGCCACAGATACGGCAAATGCCGCTCGCATTATAATTGCCATCTGGCCGTGTTATGCTCTGTGGATTCAATCAGATTCGGCCGGCGACTGTATTAAAGCCGGTGTTTGCTGTGATGCGGATGATACGGCACAAACCAGGCGAGTGCGGCCATCGGCCGTTACATCAGCAGCACATCTTTACACGCCGCAGCCCTCTGCTGCCCTTACACAAACTACAGCCAGCAAATGACAAAGCGTCGTTTCTGATGCAGTCAACGCGAGTTGTTCCACATCTTTGCGAGAAACGCATAAACCGCATATGGCAGTGCAATTTTTAATGCACTGACCCCATTTTCCAGAGGATGGAATTTGCTCTACGCGGACGTCCTAATTTAAATTTTCTGTAGTTTTCCTAAACGATTTCAGCAAGACGCCTGGATTGTTCCTTCAGCAAGCCCACGGTCGAGCACCAATCATTTCATCATACAATAATTCTCACATAGTCTATATGTAAGTATATTTTAAGCCACTTTTTTGTAATTGTATTATGATTATAAATCCTATATCATTGTGAGATGATCGCTGCATCAATAAATAAATAAATACATCTCTGATCATCAATCCGTCTCAAGGGACTGTACGTGACTCCATTTGGTGCTGTAGCCTCAGATCTATTGTTCTAAGTTCCAGATGTTCAGATCCTGTCGTTATATCCACGAATCCCATACTATCGAATCGTGTCACCTATAACTGACCTCAAAACATTAAGTTCTACGTTAAGAATTTTGCCGATATCTTCCTTTTTACTACCGACAATTCGTTGCCGTACACGAAACCATGGACAATCACTGTTTTATAAAATTTCACTGCTTTACCGTACCTTGTTCTTCTCCCATTTTCTTATAAGTATTACACATATAGGGTGAGTCAGAAGGGAAGGTACATGCTTTGAGGGCTGAGAGTATTAGTGATTCTGAACAAAAAACGTCACATGGAAATATGTCCTGTTCTTAACTGTTTCCGAGGAAACTAACGAAAAGAACGGGGAACAGGACAAATGCAGGTGACAGTAAATGACACATTGTCGTCTAATATTTTGTTTAATTGTATACATTTCCTCACAAAAGATGCTCAAAAAGTCATCGTCGACTGCAATGCATTTTACAGCTCTCGTAGACAGCTGCTGTGTTGCCGATCTGAGCTCATTCGCACAGTCCTTTACTTGAGCACAGGCGTGTAAAGTATTAGCGATAAGTTTCTCCTTTGTGTGCCCATTGATAATGTCGTAAAAAATTTGGTGTTACAAAACATAGATATATATACTGAAAAAGGACCACAAACACTACATATTTAGGTCTTCTACTATTTTCCCAAACTATTCCAGACGAATAGCGGGATAGGTACGACTACCACGCAGTGGCTGATCCCCTAGCCTTTCCTTCCCAGTTATTAATATTTGCAAAAATATATTATTGGAAGGAAAAACCTCACGACGATAGTGTAATATTCTACAATATTTATTATTTTACAAACCAGTTTTTTGGCTGCTAAATCATCAGGTACAAACATAAGTATGTAAATGTTTGTACATGACGATGACGTAACGGCCGAACAGTATTTGTAAGATAATAAATATTGTAGAATATTATGCCAGTGTCGTGTGTTTTTTCATACATAACGCATGAAATTTTTCCAAGAAACAACCGAACAGTCAACTAAAGCAAAATATTATTGTTTTTAATATTAAATAGCAAACAATATCCTAATGTTCTACAAAAGTATATTTATTTGGTCATGAACCGGTTTTGGGGTTCTTGAGCAACAGTCTTGTAACACCTGATGATAGTCTTGGAAGTCGAAAGCCAATGCCTGACTAAAATATTATAGTTTTGTAGACGATTATTAGGAAAATGTTCGTTTTCAATATGTTGCTGTTGTTGTGGTCTTCAGTCCAGAGACTGGTTGGATGCAGCTCTCCATGCTACTCTATCCTGTGCAAGCTTCTTCATCTCCCAGTACCTACTGCAGCCTACATCCTTCTGAATCTGCTTAGTGTATTCATCTCTTGGTCTCCCTCTACGATTTTTACCCTCCACGCTGCCCTCCAGTACTAAATTTGTGATCCCTTGATGCCTCAGAACATGTCCTACCAACCGATCTCTTCTTCTTGACAAGTTGTTCTACAAACTCCTCTTCTCCCCAATTCTATTCAATACCTCCTCATTAGTTATGTGATATACCCATCTAATCTTCAGCATTCATCTGTAGCACCACATTTCGAAAGCTTCTATTCTCTTCTCGTCTAAACTATTTATCGTCCATGTTTCACTTCCATACATGGCTACACTCCATACAAATACTTTCAGAAACGCCTTCCTGACACTTAAATCAATATTCGATGTTAACAAATTTATCTTCTTCAGAAACGCTTTCCTTGCCATTGCCAGTCTACATTTTATATCCTCTCTACATCGACCATCATCGGTTATTTTGCTCCCCAAATAGCAAAACTCCTTTACTACTTTAAGTGTCTCATTTCCTAATCTAATTCTTGCAGCATCGCCCGACTTAATTCGACTACATTCCATTATCCTCGTTTTGCTTTTGTTGATGTTCATCTTATACCCTCCTTTCAAGACACTGTCCATTCCGTTCAACTGCTCTTCCAAGTCCTTTGCTGTCTCTGACAGAATTACAATGTCATCAGCGAACCTCAAAGTTTATATTTCTTCTCCATGGATTTTAATGCCTACTCCGGACTTTTCTTTCGTTTCATTTACTGCTTGCTCAATAACTCCTCTATCAAGGACGCGTATCGAAGGCTTTACAGAAAAGCAAAAACTTCCGGACAAGAGCGAGGCCACGGTAATTACGAACTCTGTCGCGTCAGTGGACGGCGACATGTGACTTGCGGCGACATCCTCCACGGCAGCAAGCTGCGGCTGTGCTATGAAGCCCGGATATCTCTGAACTTTTCGCCATACCAATACTTGGGCTGAGCAGGGTATCTGAATCATTGCCGAATACTAACCGCACCCCCTCCCCTTTAATCACCACATAGCACCTGGAGCGGCCTGGAATGGGGGTTTCTGGCGTTGGCGGAACCAGAAGCGGCTTAGCGAGTAGAAATTATTCTACCTCAGTCAGTTCCCATCACCGATCACTGTCGACCCACTCTTAGCGCCTAAAACGAGGAAGGGGGTTGTCAGTTGCTGACAGGGACGGAGGGCGCTACGTCTCGTTGCCGCCGGAGCTCATGGCCAGCCGGAACCTCAAACTTCGGTGCCCCCTGTTGCAGACGACGACGCGTTGCTTCCGCACGGATTTCCAGCAGAAAATTTGAGCCCATACATTGGAGCCCACGCGTTAATACTGTCATGTCCGTCGGCGTTGGACCAGCTGAGTCGAGCACAGGAGTTTGAAGATGATGCGGGGTCTGCGACGGTGTAAAATTTCCGGACAGACATTTATAAGAATGGAGTGGTAGGTGAGAGCTTCCCTGCTGCCGGATGTCGTAATTATTTTGTGCATCTACTTTTCAAGGTTCTGGCCATCCGATCGGCTTCCGTATATGTTGCTGAATGGAAATGGACGGTGGTCAGGCGATCAATACTTTAGCGTTTACAAAAGTACTGAAACGCAGATGCGTTGAACTCAGAGCCATAATCGGAAACCAGGGTGTAAGGTGCCCGCTCTACTACAGACGTGATTGAGAGGGCACAGACGGTAGCTGTTGAGTTGGTGACAGTCATCCGCGCCACACACGGGAAGTTATGGAGGGCGTTAACAACCAGCGGCCACATTGCTCCTCGGAATGGTCCATCGAAATCAATATTTACTGTTTACCAGAGGTTGTCTGGGCGTAGCCAAGGTTTGAAACACGGCACCAGGGCTACTGACAGTAGGCACAGGCCTGGAAGTTTCGGACAGTGTGCTTATGGGGTCGACAGTATTTGGCCAGTACATTTTGCGCTGTTGTGTTGCCTTCATTCTGCACATTACCCAATGTGCTGTGTCGATGAGCTTCAGTATGCGGCGCCGGAGCGTGTCTTGAAATACTATCTGGCATTCAGATTCGTTTATTTTTATTTTTATTTTATTTTATTTTTTGTTTTGTTTTACAATAAGACTCCATCTGTTACGTTAATCCAGTGTCGGAATGAAAAGTATGTGCGCCATTGCGGGTGTGCTCCCTTAGGCACGCTATCTGGTCAACCCCGCTGTGCAACGGACAACACCCTGCTGAGTAGCGAATGACGATCTGTTTCTGTTGCTGCTTTGCGCGCCGTAATTGGGGATTAGTCGAGGGTGTATCACTGATTGGCGTCTGAAGCAAAACACAGCGCTTCGAGGCTCTCAAACTCTGTATCTGGACCGCATGGTATGTGGGAAAATACGTCAACGTTTGAGTGCTGCACGGTGGACCTATAACAGATCTCGTAGTTATAGTTAATAATGATCAACGCCCGCAGTTGCAGCCGGTGAGATGTCTTAGCGAGAAGTTTCGAGAGGGGACGAGACAGCGAAATAAGGGCTTGTCATCGGTGATCTGGTGAAACTTAGTACCCTACGTGAAACTTCTTGATGCAGTGAGTAGTTTTGCTGTGCTTATTTGAAGTTTTATATGCAAAAACAACTGCTGTTCTGTGTTGTCGGCATTTTTACGGGATGGTACTGCATCAGTGTTTCAATCTCAGACATCAGTGGTTAGCGTTACTCGTTTGTCCGGACTGAACTTTGTTAAAAAAGTGGCCGACTGAAAGCACTTTTTAAGTTGCAAGAAAGTTTTCTAGGATGCCTCTGACCAAACGAATATATCTCTTTTTTAGTTCAGCTGATTAAGCTTGTAGGAAATCAGGGAGGCATTCGGAATAAATTTCGCAAAATAACTACCTTAACCCAAGAAAAACTATAGTTCTTTAAGGTTCATGTTAGCTGGTAAGTTAATAACTGCATACACATGATCCTGTGCGGGTGTGAGTCAAATGGTTCAAATGGCTCTGAGCACTATGAGACTTAACTTCTGAGGTCATCAGTCCCCTAGAACTTAGAACTACTTAAACCTAACTAACCTAAGGACACCATACACATCCATGCCCGAGGCAAGATTCGAACCTCCGACCGGAGCGATCGAGCGATTCCGGACTGTAGCGCCTAGAACCGCTCGACCACCCCAGCCGGCGGGTGTGAGTCCTTCTCTATTAAATATAGGCTTAGGTACTTTACACTTGGCTCAGAGACACTACATCTATCGAGGCAAAATGCAGAGCTTTAAACCACTCAAACAACAGCTGTAGATTTTGCAGGGTTGCTCCCGTGTGGCACCAGTAATTAGCACATCATCTAAATGTTTACACAATTGGTAGATATCCTGAGTGAGTTACTCAAGGTATCTCTGAAAGAATGCGGGAGTGCTTGCGATCCCAAATGGCAATTTGTTACAACGATACATGCCGAACAGCGCATTAATCACTAACAACGGTTTTGTTTGATCGTTTACAGGTAACTGAAAAAAGGTGTATGTAGGATCTATTCCAGAAAAATGATGGCCCCCGCCTACTTTTGACAACAATTCCTCTGGCCTAGGAATTCGATAGAGATCTGTGTCAGCTTGAGCATTAATGATACACTTACAATCGCCAAAAATAATATGTGGTCCACTTGGCTTCTTAACTACAACCACGGACGTGGCTTTCTGGGTAGTTGACATTACTCCCACATTTTGCGAACTACCTAGATCCGCCTGAACTTGATGGCGCATGGCGAAGTGGACTGGCCATGCTCCGCAAAACTTAGGCACCACTAATTGCTTTAAGAATAAGTGGGACTCGAACCTTGTTGCACAGTCTAATTTAGGTTTAAACCGTTTCTTATACTGAGCACTTAATGTATCAAATTCTTTGAATAGTATTGCGGATGAAAGTAGATTCACTTGGACACGAAATTGGAAACCAAAAAGCTCCAAGACATTTAAGCTAAAAATTTTAATTGTCCTCCAAGAGTTTACTACCAGGAGGATTAGTAGTCTGGCGACATTTTTATACTCAGGTTTGATTACAATCCGATCCCGCAGCTAGATCGACTGTCTGTTGTACGTCACCACTCAGCACTGAGGATGGCGCCGCTGTGGTGAGACGATGAGCCGGCACGTGTCCACATTAACCACAAACATGGCAGCGAACGTGTCCTACTGAAATTCTGTCGTTACTCCGTTTACCTCCAGTTGCAGCATGAGCTTCTCTATCCCGTCTGCTGCTGCTATTGGCATTGGAAAGACAGCGTGTAGCGCGCTGGCGACTGTTGTAGTTGCCACACGCCGGTCAAAGCACTTGCTAGATCACTGGTTTGCGTCATCCGAAACAGGTAACCTCACGGATTGGGCAGTGATGCCTTCGATGCCTTGGGCAATTTTATTGCGCTACCTTTCCTGGAACTCTTTGACAACGACATGAAGGAAACTGTTGTATGTGCTTCTGCTCCGGTTGGGACACGCCAACGGCGAACAACGTGCTTCTGTTTGCGCACATTTAACAAAGATAGGCAGAGTGGACCGCTAACAACTGCTTCCACCATTGAATCACAATTCACTGGACTACCGTACTACCGGGTGATGATGTTGATTGATTGTCATCAGTTGACTGCGGAGCACAACAGCGACTACTACTACTACTAAGAAAGTCGACAACATATTCGTTGTGAAACATAGCTTGCTTCATGAGCTTTGGCAATATTTAGCACATCGGTCATAGCTGGATCAGATGACTAAAGTCTTCGCTCTAACTTCCCTGTCAGAAACTAAAAGTATAATAACGTCACAAGTTAATGATTCCGCATACGATGCACAACACTGCTTGCACGAAATACTACACTTGCATGCGAAGCCTTGCAAGTCAGCAGTCAGTGCTGAGGTTGTTTGCCTACGTTGGTTAATACCGTGATTAAATTTGAGCCTAGTTGCAACTATGTGTCTTCGGTGATCATTAGAGTCAATCAGCAAACCACAAACATCAGAAAATCTCAAACTACTGTGGTCGGACAGTAGGCGTAGTTTTTGCAGTACTTCGTGCAGTTTATTACTATAAGATAATAAAATCGAGTTCTGACATACTGAGTAAGTTATTTGAGTCGCCTTGAAGTGAAGAACAGAAGGACGTAAAGAGACCTTCCACCTCTTGTTTACTTCGTTAAAGCAAACTAATCATTGAGGGGGAGGTAACGATGTTGCAGCTGCAGACTGTTGTCGGTTTTGCAACAGTTGTAACAGCAATTCCTGCTTTTGCTGCTTCTGTTGCTGACGCTGGAGTTTCCACTGATTTTTGAGTTGCTGCTGTTGCTTCAGTTGTTGTTGGTGCTGCAGCTGCAGCTGCTGCTGACACAACTTTCGAAATTCTGAGTCCATGCCACAGGTGGATAGTTGCACGGTGAGAAAGTACTCGTCTCCACTTTTCTATTCCACTCTACTTAGATAATGACAGTTTATGATCATTTGCACCGGCACTGACGCAGAGACCCGTGAAACAAACATGTGGTTCCTGAGATCGATGACGGCGGAATTCAAAAAATGGTTCAAATGGCTCTGAGCACTATGGGACTCAACTTCTGAGGTCATTAGTCCCCTAGAACTTAGAACTAGTTAAACTTAACTAATCTAAGGACATCACACACATCCATTCCCGAGGCAGGATTCGAACCTGCGACCGTAGCGTCGCTCGGTTCCAGACTGTAGCGCCTAGAACCGCACGGCCACTCCGGCCGGCGGCGGAATTCACAAAGTGAACGGCTTACCAGAAGCAAAGTACAGAGTGTACCAAACGTCACCTTGAGCGTGCTCAAACACACCATACCGAATCGAAAAAATGTAAACACAGGCAAGGTTAATACTCTGTCATCAATGGCGCTTATCAAAGGCTTCAGGGAATAGGGAGAACTAACTGACAAGTGCGAGGCTGCAGTATTTGTGGACAGTGTCACGTCAGAGGCTAGTCCAACGTGACATTTCTGCGGCGGCGCCCTCCGTGGGAGCAAGGTGCGGCCGTGGTGTGAAGCCTGAGTATCTCTCATCTTTCCTCCATATCAGGGTTGGGCGGGGAATCCAAATGACAGACGGATACTAAAACTGCTAACTGATAGTAAGGCAAAACCAACAGTCAATTTTTATTCTTTACCCATAAGATAGCTTTCGTGACGTTGAAGACCAGTAACATTATCAACATTCACAGAATCTATTTTGTGAACGACTTGTAAGTCAGAGTTTTGGTGCGGACGAGAACACCTGATTTTAGGCGGAATCTACCAAAATACACGCATTAAATAACTTCTTTTGTCACCCCCAGGTTTAGGACCACGGTCTGTTCCGGTCTCACCACCTCTTCCTCAATCTTCGCACACTTTTCTTGCCATACAGTTTATAATACATTGAAAGTTTCAGAAGTCTCTGTGGCGGCATATGAACTACATGTTCTCTCCAATTTTCTTTGCTTTAGATTGTCCTTCTGGTTTTTGGTTGTATACCTAATTATTTCCTTTTTACTTTGTTTCTCATTTTGTCTTCCCTAATGCAGCCTTCCACAATTCTTAGAAATTTCATTTCCATTGCTCCTGACTGCCATAAATATTTATTTCTTATAGTCCAGGAATCATTATTATTTTACTTACTTAAGGACCTACATATAACTGTGGTCTTTTTAAAAATGCATACTTCGATGGATTCCGTCAAAAGTTCGTTGTTCCCATCAGAACCAGAACTCCAGCGAAGATCTGCACGTCGTCTCTGTACAATTCGTATCAGTCGACGATTAGCCTGAACTGGTATCAAAGTTCGTGGGAGAAGAATAAAACTGTTTTCAGGTCAATGAATTACAGATGGATGCTGATTCTGTATCAGCTGCTCTCTATGTCCATCACAGTCGCAGTGTAAAGCAGCTCTCAGAATGGGTACGGTAAAATGTTAGTAACTTCTGTGATATTAAGCAGTTACAGACTTTTCCTTGTATAGTAAGAAGGCGGAAACTAATACTATACACACTGAGCTTACTTAGAAGACATCTTTTGTTTCTTTTTTCTTTGTTGGTTATTTTATTTCACCACCGAACTAATTAATTGTGCAGAATTCTAAAAATTTGTCTACTTTCTGTCGTTGCGGAATCTTGCGCATTTCATTAAATTGTTTGATCTTAGCAGTATGTTTCAGAATTACATCCTTCATAACTTTATCGTAATGATCATATCGGTGATTATTTTACCAACATAATGATTGACATTTCAATAAGAATACTGTACCAGTGTTAATCTATAATACAAATCTCTGCTTCTAATAATAACGGAACAAATGGTTTTATCAACTGTAGCGTTGGTGAACGGAAATAAATTCCACGATTTCATGTAAATTTAGTTATTGACTCTGGGCGAAGGTAGAAATTTTAGGTTGAATATAATTTTGGAGGAAGCATGTCAGCACTTTTCTGTAGTGCTATAGGGAAACGCCAACGGCGTAATTTCCTTTTGCAAATGATTTTCACTTGGGATGAACCTCTATAAAAATTCGTGCAAGCGACAACGTTTATCAGCAGCACGATGCGACAACGTTTATCAGCAGCACGATAAATCAGTAATTGTGCCGTCCACCTCTACCGGTAATTTAGCACAAAGCTCGGAACATGGGTTTCCTCTGAACAACCGCGAGTTCAGAAAATTATAGCACGAAAACTGATCGTGTTAAAAGGAAAGGAGAATCGCGGTGGTCGCGTATTGGCCAGAACGCATCTCATCAACGATTCCGAGCAGCAGGGAATCAAATTTAATGCTCGGATAAAATAAAAGCACCAGAAGAAATCTTATCGGGCCGGAGCGCGGCATCCACTCTGCCCTCGCACACATCTCCAGATCAGCATCTTTCCATTACGTCCAGATCTGTGACTACACTTCTTCGAAATTAATCGCAGCTCGCGTTAACAACAGTTCCGGAGTGTAGACGAAGCATGAAATTTCCTAATTTCAGCCGCGACTCCTCCGTTCCCCAGAGGAGGGCGCCTCGGGCTTCGTTCTGCTCCCTTAGCACGGCGGGGAAGGTGGGGGGGGGGGGGGGGGGCGTCGCATAAAATCAATTACTGCTATGGAATAACGGGTACCACCATTTGTTGCCGAGCGGCCTTTTGAAATGCCGAAAGGACGGGAGGGAGGGAAGAAAGTCGAGAGTGAATTTACGTGAAAAGGGGCTGGATTTTAAACAGGAGTAAAAGAGAAGAGCCGGGCGGCGTGCACGTCCAATGCTCCGGCACGAGCGGCGCACTGGTGGCCACACCTCTGCTATCCTATCCGTGTTGATTTACTCGTCGCTGCGCGCGCGTCCTATCGCCGCCATCTGCTCGATGTTATCACGGCCGGCCGCTATTATGCTAATGCACATACACGAGGCGCGCTCTCAAAACGCTACGCGCCGCTGCTTCGCGTATTTCTGTAATTGACGCGCCATTACGTCTCCCCGGTTTGGTTTCCCAACGCTATTTATAGCGAGACGCCAGCTGCAGCGGATCAGCGGCGCCACACCGGTAGGCAACTGATCGTTCCGTGTTTCCATTACTAGCGCTTGTCATGGGAGCCTACTCTAGATATTTTATTGTTTCGATAGAACACTTGATATCCCCGCATTCCAAATCGCCATTAACAATGCCCTCATTTGGTTCGCTAATAAACTGAAATATCTGGGACTTTAGACCAATTTCCAAACCCTACCTACCTACTAACTGTCCAACAAAAAGCACGCACTTGGCTAACGCTATTAACAAGCCAAAAAAGAAGATTACATCCTACCACCATATTTCGCATTTATACCCTATACGTAGAACTGTTGAGAGGTTTCAGGGAATTTGACAGAAAATCGCTTACAAGACGCTAGTACCACCAAATGTAGAGTATTGATCCAGCGTTTGGTGTCCATATTAAGTGGGCAAGACACTTGACAGTGAATCAGTTACGAGACGCATTTCTGGAGTCGTACCGGGTCCCTATACTTCATGCGAAAACGTAACAGTGATGCTGACTGTTGTTCCTGCGAACTCTTGTAGAAAAATTTAGAGATCGCGTATTCCACGAACGCATTGTGACAATTATGCTCCCGTTACCCCATATCTCACGTGGGGATGACGAGAGTTAGACCAAATAGACTAGAGTGATACATTACACTCACTTTTCCCTCGCTCAATACCGTAATGGAATAAGACTAAAATAATTAACACTTGTCTTCAGTACCCTCCGCCATTCGCTCTTCAGTAGCCTGCGCTGCGTATTTGTTGATGTGAAACCGTTATCCGACGTATTATTCTCTTTACCGACATTGCATATCACAGATTTCATCGTCTCCCACATAATTTTCAACTTCATAATCTCCGCTTCCTGTACCACATTGCGCATGCGTCTACCAGATTCATAAGTTCCATCCTCCAGTTCCAAGAACGCTTCCGAAAATCCTCTACATTCCGTAAACTTGAACTACAGTGTCTCCATTCATAACTCCAGTTGGATCGCTGCCTCGAAGGAGAAAACGAATGAAGATTGAGATTTAACTCCCCGTCGACGACGTGGCCTTTAGAAACGGAACATAAGCTCGGATTGCGAAAGCAAATCGGCCATGCCCTTTTCGAATAAAGAATCCTGGGATTTCCCTTGGGCAGTTTATATAAATCAAGTAAAACTCAACTCTGGAAGTCTAGTCGAGGATTTGAAACACCGTTCTCACGAATGCGAATCCAGTGTTTTACCACAGTGCCACCTCGTGCGGCAACTGTCTCGCCTCTACTAAGATAAATATGCATCTCCAATTCGTCTCCACGCACTCAGGATATTGCTTCAATGTCCCTTACCCAACTCCCGCTTTCCATGCACAAATCGCTGCAGAATTCTATCCTTTCTATCAGCTAATGTCTTCGGCTTTCCTATCCCCTCCATAAATCAAGGCTTCCTTGCCCATGCGCTAACCACCAATCCCCCAGCGAGGTTGTCGGCAACAACGATTTCAAACTTGCTCGGCATCCGTTTGTGAAGCACCGTATAAATGGATCTAAGCACTATGGGACTTAACATCTGAGGTCATCAGTCCCCTAGACCTAGAACTACTTAAATCTAACTAACCTAAGGACATCACACATATCCATGCCCGAGGCAGGATTCGAACCTGCGACCGGAGCAGCAGCGCAGTTCCGGACTGAAGCGCCTAGAACCGCTCGGCCACAGCTGCCGGCGAAGCACCGTACATATAATCGTGGCACAAACAGCCATTCATATTTACCCAATACGGGGAGGCAACAGCGACGTATAGTTCACTTTATTCGTTCGATTGTGCTTGACTTTTTTGTTTTGTTTTCGTAATTTCTTCTCGTAGGCCTACACATGGCTCGGGAAACAGACATTCGGTGATTATTTTCTTTCGCTGAACCGTCAGTTTTGTGGAACAAAACTCTGTAAAATTTCAAGGATATGATTCATGCGAAATATAAGTGGATCGCTATATTTAAAAAAAATATTTCAATATATTAAAGACAAAGATAATAAATGATTACGATAAATAAATTGTTCAATAACTTTAAAATGTTTAGTAGTAGCATCTTCCCAAGGATGTTTATATCAAATATTTCGCAAATGATATTTTAGGAAACTGACGATTTATAGATCCAACTCTACATGTCGTTAAAAAGTAATCCGACATCATGCTCCTTGCATTCTCTGCTAAAATTTCTCCGTGTACCAGTCCAACTCCTCGCACAAGTTCATGTCCCACTATCGGTAAACAGAAAAATTGATGCAAAATGACACAGACGTTTACAATATCTTAAAAAATACTGAACCCAATTTAAAACACTCTCCACTTCCTACTCAATATTTTGAAAGCTCTTTCTTCATACCTATGAACTCAGTATTCTGTCGCATTCGGGAGGACGACGGTTCAATCCCGCGTCCGGCCATCCTCGTTTAGGTTTTCCGTGATTTCCCTAAATCGCTCCAGGCAAATGCCGGGATGCTTCCTTTCACAGGGCATGGCCGACTTCCTTCCCCGTCCTTCCCTAATCCGATGAGACCGATGACCTCGCTGTCTGGTCTCCTTCCCAACACAACCAACCAACCAAGCAATCAGTATTCTGTTTATTCTTCTTTGTAAACTACGATAGGCTAAACACCACATTAACATTTGCGCACGTTCTGTTTCGGTGGTACTGTGCTGAAAGACTGAGAAAGAACGAAGTGAAGGCACCTTCGGCCAGTCGAGGAACGCATGAACATCTGCAGCCTGATAAATGATAAACTTCCACGGCGCACGTTAAGACGGCTGCCAAACAAATGTCAAATGGTCAGAAGCGAGTGTCTCATCTAGCGTGACGCTAGGAACGAATTCCAAAAATCGCTCTAAATCTCGCACCCATCTAAACAACTACAGCTATCTGCCGCACCGAAATTTAAGCATCTTTTTACTCCTCTCACTGAAACTCGGAAAGAATATGTACTCTACTGACTACCCATCAGCGTGGTTAAGAAAAAGATTCGATAAAATTTCAGTTTCAGTTGGAAACGCGGTGATGTGCTAAACCCGATAACGCTCTGTGAGGCATAATGAATTAATTCTTAGGAATCGCCGAACTCTGAAGAGTGCTGGCGAAGTAATCAGAATACCTTGTCAGGTGTTGCAGAGCATCTCCGTAGGAGCTCAGGTCCGAAGGTCAGTGACAAAACAAATCGAAGGCACTTAATATTAGTTCTTCACGGTCATGCAGCTGCCCTAAACTCAAATGATTGCAAGAACTAATGCTCGGTTTCGCGTGTAGGACTGCAAACAACGCGTCATGGTGTCTGTGAAAGAGCGGAAGCAATTTTTATGGAGAGGTAAGCCATACACTATGTAACGTGTGTGGTCCAGGATTTTTTTCATCTCTTGTGCTGAAGTGCAGGGTGGGCTGTTTGAGATGTGCCCCACTATTATTTGTAACGTTCCGATCTACCAGCATTCTAAAATTCACTTTTCAGATACTGCTGGAATTTCATTGTTTCAGTATTTCATACAGTTCACGCGAACGTAACTTCATTTCACAGATATTTCCTTGTACCTATCACTAACTGATATGTGTACTGAAATATTAATTAATTGTATTACATTATTAGTCGTACATTTTGGGAGCAAAATTTAAGATTTATATACTATTACTTTATCATGTAAACAATAAAATCTTTAAACTGAAATTACTTCAAAATTATTACATAGTAGGTTAACTAATAACTAAGCAAATTTATACAATCAGAAAAGCTGAAAGGTGACTGTTACGGCCAATGTTTCTAGCGGGATCGAAAATTTTAGAGCTCAAGGTGCTGTGATATTATAAATATTTTCTGTGAGTTGTAAATTCCTCAGACGGCCAGAGTGGCCGAGCGGTTCTAGGCGCTACAGTCTGGAATCGCGCGACCGCTACGGTCACAAGTTCGAATCCTGCCTCGCACATGGATGTGTGTGATGTCCTTATATTAGTTAGGTTTAAGTACTTCTAAGTTCTAGGGGACTGATGACCTCAGACGTTAAGTCCCGTAGTGCTCAGAGCCATTTGAACCATTTGTAAATTCCTCAGCACAACTAACTAAACCAAACTAATCAGCAAAACGTAACTTATGGTCAGAATAATAATAATTAAAATAATAATTTTGAAAAAATAGTCCGTTAAGCATTTGTAATATTTACTTGGTAATTTTTATCCAAAAAATTACAAGAAGAAAAAAAACCATTCACTTACTGACAGTGATAGCAGAGTTAGTGATAATGATCTGTCTTTCTTCGATTAAGGTGCTGTTCACTCAAACCGAAGCGAACTGGGAGTTGAACAGAGGAATCCCCAACTGCGAATATTTGGAGGATAGGGATTACAATTTCAGGAATTTGGCTTACAACCAAGATAAGCTCTCCGGAATGTCTTGATCTCGCAGCCGATGGATTGGAGCTATTTTTAATTTGTTTCTGTTTCGTTGTTATTAACATAATCAGCATTAACCTAATAGCAACAGTTTAAGATCGGCCAAACAAACGACCGGGAGTCTCAGTGCAGACATTAAAACGTTGCCTAAAATTTTATCGTGTCTCTCGAATATCTCTACGTTCTGTTCTATAATGAGATATGCAACTACAGGTATTACACTACCAAACGGGTCCTTATCCGTTTCGTCAGCTCTTTCCAACGACTTCATGTAGGACAAATGGATAGCAGTGAGATTCTGTTATGAGACTGGCCTTGGGGCGAAGTCGCCTGAAGATGATGGATACGCAGTCCATTGAAACGTTAAGACTAGAAGACGACGCCACTCGGCTGATAACCCGTGAAAACTTCATAGCTGAAATACGCCGAGAAAGCCTACAATCGCACATTAGTTCCTTATCTGACAATGCTTTCAGCCTGTATTACTTTGACACTAAGGTTGGTGACGCTGTTTACACCTTTTAAATACAAACATATACCACTCTTATTGCGAAGAAACTTGTCAGTGCAGAAGATAATTAACTTTCACACGTCAAAGAAACAAATGATAGCACATCCGTCAAGGAGTTATAGCGAAAAGTGAGCGTTATAAATACTTGAATTATTTGCACCGTTATTTCCTTTGACATGTGGAGGCTGTTTAGACCTTAAGCTCAACAGTTTCCTTTCAACACCGATAGGTATATTTGTGTTCGTCAGTTATTTATAACGGCAACTTCGTCGACTTGCATACGTTATTTCGCCTCTCTTCTTTATCTTAATCAAATCTGAGGATTTGTTGTTTGTAAATGCGAATCACATCACAATCAGAAACAAACTTGGCGATCCTAAAGTGCTTAACGAAAACGTGTTATCGGCATAGTGAGCATAGTTCAAAATAAAATTTACATCTTTTGAAGTGTATTTTGTTAATTGCCTTAGCTAATAAGTAGGTACGTAACAACCTAGTATGCAACATAAGAAATGAGCCTGCATCGTGCAATGTCTTCCTGAAAACGATCTCAAACTAATGCAAGCACGAAGGGGTGAATTAAAGAGGTCTGAGCGACTTGTTGGCTAGCGGCGGGGCGACGCTAACGAAGTAAAGTTTGAAGCTTCCCTGACGATTGGGTGGATCTCGACGCCACCTTGTTCCTTTTTTTATTGCCGCTGAGGTTCGGAATTCTTAAGACCATTTACGATTGTCCACGGTCTCGTCGGGAGGCACAAAAACCCATGTCACTGCGGTGTGAATCACCAAGCACGGCTTACGTAACTCGTGGTCCATTGAACTGACGGGAGCCGGCATCTTGCCCCTGAGGCACTCTTTACAGAGAAGGAGACGTTGAAATTCCGAATTAACTGAAGCCGGAGGAGAATGCGTGCGGTGTCTTGTATCGCGGTTCCCAGCCTGCGCGGCGCGCGAGGTGGAGCTCGCCTTCAGCGGGTATTCCAGGAAGGCGTCCAGACCGCTAAGTGCGAGGCACCTCTGCTGCCGTCTCTAGTGCAGGTCAGATAACACAAATGGTCTCCAAATCGAGGGTAATATCACCCTTAAGAGCGTCACATTTCAGTTTGTGATAGTCTCAAAAACGGAAACACCTCCATTACCTAAAGTTTAATCGAACAGAATAACTGAATAATTCAGTGGTTGGGATCGTGGATACATACAAACACCTCTTTGACTCCCATTGTAGCATTATACCTTAACTGACTCGTTAAACTGAACAAGGCAGCAGGCCCTTACGGAATTACAGTTAGATTTTACATAGAATACTACGCGGAATTAGCTCTTTCCCTGGCTCTATCGAGAATAGCGAAGCGAATAGCCTCGTGTTACCGGAAAATTGCGAAGTTCATTCCTATTTACAAAACGGATAATAGATCAGACGCCCAGAGTTACAAGCAAATAGTGCTGAAATCTGCCTGTTGCATAATTCTACAGCGTATGCGGTGGCAGGTGTGGCCGAGCGGTTCTAGGCGCTTCAGTCTGCGTCAAGCCGCTGGACTACTGAAGAAGGCTATATTATTATAGCAGAAACCATGGTCAAGGTTTAAAATAAACATAATTTAGTGCAACTGTGGGCTGTTTTTCATTCGAGACAATTTCGTAACGGTTGCTATTGTCGCTGCCATGATTAAAATAATCTATAAAAAAGGTGTAATAAAGATTTACTACTGTTTTTCCATCGATTTTCCACGTGCCTGGTGCCTTCAGCTAGTATAAGAGTAGATTTCCTTTCCGTTTCATCATCTGTGCATGTGATGCAAATCAAGTAAACCACAAGCAAGTAAAGAGCTCAGGGCGGACAAGCACAAGTAACTGACATGGCACACACATACTTGTTGCAGTACTGTATGTAGAATTTATACTAAAGATGTGTGTAAGTTTAATGAGCCTAACGTTTCTCAAATCATGAATTGGCCGATGTTATTATCAAATGTTTTAAAATTAATATGTAGTACGCAGCCTAACTTGCACGTTACAAGTTTCATCATTAATCGAAACTTGATGAAGAATGCTTGGCGTCCGAAACCGGTCTTCGATAAACTGTGACCTGCAAGTGAGATTGTACGCTACGTACTAGATTCTGGCCACTTCCTGTTGCTTGGTGCAACCATGGTAGGTAATACCTATTTTAGTAAAGCTTACGTTTGCGACTGGCGGTGAAAGCCTGTGTACGATATATCTATAAACTTGGAGGATTCCGTACAAACTGTCTGCGTCACCTTCTTATCAACGTTTACATACTTAATCTCTCTCTCTTATACCTTAAAAATTCTAACTGAACAGTCTAACAGAAATATTAGTTCTCATCATAGACAAACCATTCCCAAAGTCGCAATCTGTAGTAGACCCTATTCGAAAACTAACACATTTCCCCAGGCTCATAAAACCACCAATGACATAATGACATCTCAAAAATCGCATATTATTTTCTTTCGGTTCTGCACCCATTCTTTACCCCGTCACAACTGATTTTCCACTATGCTATGAGTCCTTCTTCATACCTCAAGGCACCTAACTGGAACAATATATCTGCAGTTCTCCTTCTAACAACTCATAATTTCCTTGACTTCTTTACTTTAACACAATTTCTCACATTTATGTTACCATTCCACAAATGAAAACGCAAAAAAAAAGAGGTTTGGTCTAACGTCCCACAACGACGAAGTCATAAGCGCACAAGCCCAGTTGGGTGAAGAAAATCGGCAATATCTTCATCAAAGTAACCATCCAGGATTTTGCATCAACAGTTTAAGAGAAACAAGAAAACCTAAATCTGTATGAATGGGCGAGGGTTTGAATCACCGTTACCACACTGTGCCACGTTGCTAGGAAATTTTTTTAAAAGTTGTTATTGTTGTTCCATGAAGTTTGTATTGCAGTCGGACTACATCGACTTCCTTCCACGATATTTGGACTGGCAACCATTTATCCATCTTCAGGTGAGTGTTTGGCAGTGGATATTGCCAGTTCACATCGCTAAATTTATACCGAAAATTGGCGCGGAGATGCATGCGCAAAGGCAGTCGCCACATGAGCGACCTCTGTCGAGGTTCGTCCCTTCTTCGGTTCTTCGAATATTGTTCCATCTATGGCACGCACGCACATGAGTAATGGTGATACTACGTGCACGCTCTCTTCTGGAATGTGCGCTCGCAGGTTAAAATTCATATGTCCAAACTAATAAAATTAACTGTCTCTAGACCTGTGATTACTCATAAAATATTTTCTTTCTACAGAAATCAAAGAAGTCACCCAATACTGCGCCTTATTCATGCAATGACATAGTAATATGCCGCCCACCTACAAAGACTTGAGCTCTTCTCGGTTCAGCAAAGGACGACCTGGGACTGCGGCGGACTGGAGTCTACACAATACTTTGCCAGTGAGGAAAAGCCTGCGTTGGTCAGACAACGCGCACAGTGCATCACAGATGCGTTGAACACGATCGTCACACTCGCCTTTCCCAGTCCAGTAAGTCAGCTACAGCCGAGCATTGTATCTCCACATGACATTACATGTATTATTCTGCCACAGAAATCTTGGCCTCGACGAGATTCTTCTGGGATTCGATTGTTAAGGAATCGGTGGAAATACGTTTGGCGGAAGAACTTATTAATCGTGTCTACTGTATAATGCGTGGTGCCTGGTGATTTCTTTAATTTCTTCACAAAGAAAAAATTTATGATTGTTGAGACGTCTAGTGACAGTTAATTTTATTAATTTTGACGTCGTAATTTTAACTCAGCACGCGCTCATTCCGACAGATCGTGAGCGTGTAATATCACCATTACGCATCCATCTGCGCGCTATAGATGGAGCAATATTCCAAGAGGGCAAGAAACTCGACATGGGTCGCACATATACCGGCTGCCTTTGTGCATGCGTCTCTGCGCCAATTTCTGGTTATAAGACACTGCGGCTGATCTCGGCGGAGGTTCGAGTCCTCCCTCGGGCATGGGTGTGTGTGTGTTTGTCCTTAGGATAATTTAGGTTAAGTAGTGTGTAAGCTTAGGGACTGATGACCTTAGCAGTTAAGTCCCATAAGATTTCACACACATTTGAACATTTTTGGAAAGACACTGCCGGAAGAAAAAAAACCTTGGAACGCACCCAAGGACACGGTCATTTTAATGAAGAGTGAAGTGACATGTAGGTCGTCATTGTAGGAGTATATGCCGACAAAACAAACCAAATTAAACACAGTAAAGGGTGCCCAAACCGTCGCATGAATACAAAGTGTGCCGCTCTCTGGCGGCAGCGCACGCCTGTATTCTTGCAAGCAAACGAGCATAAAGGTGCCAAATGACATACCGCGATAGATTGCCCCAAGCATCTTACACCTCTTGTTGCAATTCGGCAATTATTCTTGCAAGCCTTGGAGAACGAGGAGGTTCCCTCTTTATCAGGCCCATACTTGTTCTGTTAGTTGGAGATCTTGTGATCTTGGTGGCCAGGCAGTAGCTGTACATCACGAAGAGCACGCTGCGTCGCAGCAGTCGTTAAGAGGAGATGCATTGTCCTGCTGAAACAGGACATGACCGTCCTGTCGAGCAAATGACAGGCGAAAGTGGATAACAGCCTATTCAAGGTAGCAGACGCTGGTTACTTTATCCTGCAGAAACACCACATGTGAGCGAGAGTTGTAACTGATGCCCCCCCCCCCCCACCACACACACACACACTATGAAGTCTGCGGTGGGACCTGTGTGTCGTGGGCGAATATACTTACACTCCGGAATAGACAGCTCACCAGGCTACGCCATACACGTGTACGTCTATCACTCGCATACTGACAGAACCTACTCTCATGAATGACGACAACTGAGCGCCATTCCACACTCCATTCATCTGTTTCAGGAGACCAGAGTAGCGGGGCGGTGTCGTGGTGTCAGAGGTAGCTTGGCCAAAGGCAAACGTTATCTTAATCCTGCTGAAAGCAAACAGTTCCCAGTGCTCTCTGAAGACACAGAACGTGCAGTATGTGCCCGGATTTCATCCCTGGAGGATGTTCGGTCGGCCACCGCTGCTAGCACAGTGCATCTATCTTGGCGTGCGTCTGTACGCGGACTTACAGAACTTTGTTTACGGCTGCGTGAATGTTCCACAGACCACTGCTGAAAGCAGTGACACACCACCGATACACTGTGTCCAACATGTGCAGCAATTCGTCGATACATCATCCATCCAAACCGCGCGACTGCTATGGTCGCAGGTTCGAATCCTGCCTCGGGCATGGATGTGTGTAATGTCCTTAGGTTAGTTGGGTTTAAGTAGTTCTAAGTCCTAGGGGACTGATGACCACAGCAGTTAAGTCCCATAGTGCTCAGAGCCATTTGAACCATTTTTGAATCATCCATCCAGCTTCCCACAGGTTCACAATGCGACCCCACTCAAATGGCTGAAAATGTTAAACAGGCCACACAAATGAAGAATTTGTCGAACATGAGCACGTGCCCGTCGGTGGGGCACGGTTGTACCCTAGAATGAATGTTGCAAATGCTGCTCACCTCTATTCTCAGCACCACTTACTGCCTGCAGACTCTAGACAGACGGTGCACAGACAGGCCTCCTGAGCTACATCTGATCGCAGATCAGCATGACAAATGAATTGCTAACGCCCCTTAGTATGTAGATATTATACCCTGGTATCATTGGGTACAGTTCTTGAGGGTGATTCTTTTTTTTCCGGCAGTGTAAATTTAACTGTCGTACCAACGTCATTCGATCTGGTAATAGGTCAGTTTTAGTATTAGACGACTGCGCAGAAGCAAAAGCTACCACAAGAGAGGGCCGTTTTCATTAGCGGACACTGGATAAGAACCAGTAGTTAGGAATTGCTGCCTGTAAAGTAAGGCATAGAGCTGCGCCCTCCACTTCGTCACTCGCAGACTTGTCGTCCTACTGTCTCTGAGTCTCAGAATTGATAACTGCTGCCTATCTTCATGGGTTGTAAAACGCATAACGTCACTACTGTTTTAATTTTGTGATGTTCATATTTTGTCCTCTTTTCAAGGTGTTGCCTGTTCCGTTAAGCCGATCTTCCAAATATTTTCCCGTTCCTGATTGCATTACAATGTAACGTTTTCATTTCTTCTCCAACATGCAGGTTAATTTGTAAAGCCGAGGCCTGAACCACTTCTAGAGCTGTTGCAATCGCAGTATGTGACGCGGAAATGTTAGACGGCGAGTGGCAGAACGACTTAGCCAACAATTATGCGTCATCGCGCTCGACCGGCCGGGCAAGCCGAGATAACGGCAGCGTTCTCGGTAGGAAGAATGACTCCCGCGGGGAAAACTAAACTAGGGCTGCCGTAAAACAAAAGGAGGCGAGCCTAGCGCCGATGCAGGTCAATTCTTTGAATGAGTGCGGTCTCCTAAAACCGGAGACTTCTTTTTGGCCGGCTGTATACAATAGGTGCGAGGAGGCACCCGGAGCAGATAAAGCCAGCATTATAAGTCAGCAGCCGCGCGTCGTATTGTTCGAGCGAAATCGCGGTGTTAAACGCTGCACTGCCTCCAACGTGCTTACCACAAAGAGAATCCTGAATAGCTACTCTGCATATTCATTCGAAGCATCTGCAGGGTACCAGATGTGTTTATTTAACATTACCATAAAACAAGTGTTCCTCGTGTTTTAACTATTTACTCGTCACCATCGATGCCCGGCGACAGTTATTACCTAAGTGGAATGATTATTTCACTGCACAAGGAAATACAAGATAGGAAAGCGTAGTTACAAAGTAGAGATAGCGCACGTTTTCTTCCTGTTGTTTATGCGCACGTGTTCTTCGCACGTTTTAATGGCAATTTTTGAAAATGAGAGTTTCAATCGAACAATGGTAATCTAACGCGGGAAATGAAAGACGAAAGTACCAACTTCAAGACTTATTTTTCAGTACTCCCAGACCTTAGAAAGACAGTGCAGGGTTCGTAACGTAAAGGAATGGTCCTGAGTATCGGAAAGTTGCAAAATAATGGACTACCACGTACAACACGAAATACTTTATATAACCAGTTGTCACAGCTTGTAAACATTTAAAAGACATCATATTGACGAATATAAGCTGCTGACTAAACAGACAAGTTTTTACGATCAGTTATGATCTTACGAGTAAACAACAGAAAAGTGTGACAACGTCTGACTGCCTTGTAATAAAAAGAAACGATATGCGATTTATCAACATACACAACTGATATACTTACGTAACATTTCAACCCAACATAATTAACACATATGATACTATGTCCTAATTACAAAATAAGGGATTGTCATAAAGTCTCGGTCTATACGCGTGTATGTTTATCGTCAATTCATGTATACATTTTCATCGCACTTCAATTGGCTTCCAACAACTTAGAAGCGTTGCTCCCATCATTAAAGAGCAGATCTGAATACATTCTGGAGCATATCTTGTGAAATACCCGACGCTGCATCCCGGATTCGAACTCTTAGTTTCTGAAGATCTCTTACTTTTGTTCTGTACACCCTTGACTTTATTTAGCCCCAAGCAAAGAAATCCAAGGATACGAAATCGGGTGAACTCGTTGGCCACAGTCTTCCTGAAGCTCTACATCTGTAGGCGAAACTTCGATCTAAATACTTCCTTACCACCAGAGAAAAATGAGAGGATGCTCCATCCTGTTGGAACACAATACTGTCACCAATGCTTTCTTTCTGAAGCTTTGGTTCCAGGCATTGCTCCAGCATATCTACGTAAATGTTTCATGTAATTATCTTCTCTGCAAAAATGAAGGGTCCATACATAATGTGAAGGACAATCAAACAATTTAAAATCAAAGATGCAAAAATAGTCTATATTAAACTAAGTGAAATTCCAAATCCGAAATTACTGTTTATTGTGATTTTCCCTGTATGACGACCGGTTACATACCCTTCAGGTAATATCAGCATATAGAATGAAACTACATAAGTAAAATTACTCAAGTCTTGTTGAACCGAGTAGTCATTGAAATTCTAATCATAACGTTTTTAAGATTTAAAAATTGATAAAATACCCTTTTAGCCGTGCTGGGTAATGTAGTCGTCGTGGATATAACCCACACATTCACTTTTGGTATGTTCCTTTTCCATTCATTGGTAGCGTGAGGTGAGTTGTTACGCCATAACCGGCAGTTATGGTTCAAAATCAAATGGTTCAAATGGCTGTAAGCACTATGGGACTTAACATCTGAGGTCATCAGACCCCTAGACTTAGAACTACTAAAAACATAACTAACCTAAGGACATCACACACAGCCATGCCCGAGGCAGGATTTGAACCTGCGACCGTAGCAGCAGCGTGGTTCTAGACTAAAGCGCCTAGAACCGCGCGGTCACAGCGGCCGGCGGGAGTTATGTTTGTTAACTTTTCCGAAGATGTGAAATGTGGCCTCATCAGTAAACAAACTACGATCCATGAGATGTCCGTTGTGTTCAGCTTCTATTAAAAACGTAACATGCATCTTGACGATTTGGGTAATTTTTGTGGTCTAATTTGTGAAGCACTTGTATGTGGTATTCCCACTTCTTTACTATAAACTGTAAAACTTTAAAAATTGTTGATTTTGGCATGTTTAACGCTTTGTTTAAAGGACAGGTTGATGAATTCGAACTTCTTTCGATTGAGTCTCTGATTCGCTAAACATTCTTTTGTGGTACAGGAAGTCTCTCGGAACGCGATTCAGCGGCAGTGTCTCCAGTTCTGTGGAACTTAATGACAAGTAAAAGGATGTTAGCTCTTCTTATTGCTGGCTTGTGAAATTTCCTAGTGAGCTCCAGTTGCACGTCCAAACAAGATAAACCGCGCATTCGCGCACTATGAAAACAGTCGCACGTTCTTCTGTCATAAGAATTTTCCCTGATTGCCGTGTAGAAAACCAACAATAGACCCATGTTATCACAGAAACAGATTATAACTATGAATTGTGTTAATGACTCCACTATTTCTTAGAAATGATCGATGCTTTATAACCACCCTGTATAGCCCGTGGGGTTTTATTATAGCCATAACCACTCTAGAAAAACTAAATTATAAGTTGAGAAACTGACAAAAAATGTTACCATAAACACACGGGGATAAAAGTTTCAGTACATCTTTTATCATAAGATCAAAAATATGTATCAATGATAAACGCAGGCACTAAAATCAAGTATTTATGACTGATACAAATTGTTGACCTTATTTCGTGTTTTTTTTAAGGTTAAGGAATCAAATTTTTCGTACTTTTTTCTTATACACGGTAGCTGGTAGAAAAAATTTTGTCTTGTTCAGTCAGCAGTGTATAAGACATTCTTCAAGAACACATTACGGCTTCAAGGTGCCCGTCCGCTTACAAGAGAGAACAAACATATTCAGTGAAGAATTTGAAACACTTCTGTTATTTCCTGTACTCCTTAACACAAGATTGTATAAGGAGCAAATAAAATAACAAATAATACTATGTTTTGATGTATACTTTTTTGCCAGGAGCATGTATCTGAGGTTGTATTTCAGCTTTTATTTGCATCATACTATTTTCGTCTTTCACTCGTTGTGACATCATTTTTGTATTTACAACTGCGGCTACAGGTTTACGAATTAATGACGTGGGGAAACTGTTTAAAAATAAATATAAATGAATGCAACAAACTTCGGAATCTGGGGTCATTTGCTTCAAAAGTCGTTGGAAAGAGCGGAGGCCTATGGCGTACATCCAGAATCCTCGACAGACACAGTTCAACGAATTTGGTTTCCCATGAGATGACTGTTTCTGAAAAACAATTAAAAGTTGCTAAAAGAAGAAGCTGGTTTTTGTATACTTGCAGGTCAATCGTGCATCGCCAGATGTAAAACCGAAGGTATAAGACAAGTGATGTCTCTTGACAGAATCTATGAAATTAAGCTTTTCAGTTACTTCCTCTTTAAATTACCTCCACATGTGTAAAAATTTCAGTTATCGTATTTTCACGAAGACATGTTCGATACAATCGTTCCAATCGAGTGAGGTGGGGCTGTACACTTCCAGTCGGGAGGACAGTGGTTCAGATTCTCGTCAGGCCATCCAGAATAATGTTTTTCTTTGTTTCCGTAACTCGCCTGAGACGAATGCCGATGTGGTTTCTTTGCGAAGATCATATCCACATTCTTTCCCCACTTCTTTTCATTCCGCCGTCGACAGAAAGTTATCTTTAACCTTCATCCTCCCATTTTTACAATTTTTCAAATAAAAAGCGAATAGAGAGGCCATGGAACTTCTTTTTGTCAAGAAAATTTAAGGGTTTCGAAATACGGGATGTAGAGGACGTGACACGCTTTGCATACTCAGATCGCTCGTTTACACGTATAACAACACATTGCAGAAATATTTCTAGGTTAGGAGCATTTTAAATCACTTTCAACTATATCTGCCTACAGTGGTATAATTTTTTAGTAAACTTGAATTATATTCAATACATTTATTTTACTATTTTAAGAAAGTAAATGAGGCTATGCACTACTTGAAAGTGAAAAAAAATCCCATATAGCCTAGTGTTGCGGAAGTGCAGACAGTTGCATGTTCTAGTCTTAACGTAACTCTCTCTTTCTCTCTCTCTCTAACGGCTTCGGTGCATTCATCTGTCACAAACAAAATTGGAATGGGACCTCACCTCACAAAAGGACAAGTTGATCTGACGATTTGCGCATCGATTAGGGGAGCGTGTTTTTCAGATTCACTGACCTCCTGCAACTCAAACAGTGCATTTCTCTCACGTGGGACGTGTTTGCGGAAGGAAAATGATTTATGTAAATGTTCGCCTTGTGACTGTGCATTTTTGGTGGCGCGCCAGTAGTCTGGTACATATATGCTTGTCACTGTGCATACATGCCGGGCTGCTACCGTTACATAAGGCTCCCCTTGCAGCTACCGCACAATGTAGCTGCTACCACGTTCTCGAAATACAGCTTTGCATTCTTCTTCTTTATTAGCTACTATTTACTTTCACTCTAGTAAGAGGGGCTATGAAGCTGGACGTGTCACCGAATCACAGGCTGCTCTTATATGATTAAAATTAAAATCTTTGCATCCTACTATTCATTAAGAGAGACATATTGCTAAATCTTAACATTTTACATAAATACATTTTTTATATTTTTCTTTGCTTTTCTACCTCTATCCTCATTAAAACTATCACAAGACAACATTAATGTCAAATTTAACTTTTATCCTAGCTAAAGATAACAAAAATACCGTCTCAAAAACAACGTATTTTACAGATCTAGCAAATACAGCTCCGCTCCATCCTCGTTGATAAATACATATCTTTAAAACTTTAGATTACTAACGCTCTGATTTTCAGGGTCATGTATGTGTTAAATCTTTATACGACATGAACAAAACTACAGTGCACAGCAAATCTGTAAGAAAAACTAGATACACAGAGAACAAGAAGTGAAATTTATTTTCGCTAAGAAGATACATCCATGGAGATAATCGTTTGTTGACTGCGAACAAAATAAGAGAGAGGGGAAAAATGCACTGACAACTACGAACATTTACTGTCGATCACGACCGATGTCTCCCAGCTTTTTACCGCTGGCGGCACAAAGCAGTGTATCATTGCCGAGATGCTTCAAATGACACCAGAGGAAGAGAATGATGCAACACACGCACTGCGCCTAAAGGCACCGATGTCGACGGGACGTTATTGAAAACCTACTACCTCTCGCTTGTTCGTCAGGTATCTGCATTCGCATATTTTATAAAAGAGTTCCAAACCAACTTAAAATGTACAAATTGAAAAGGAAATTTAAAAAAACGACGCACCACGAAGGTATTATCGGAATGGAACGGAAATCGGTACATGTGATGTACATGTATAGACAAACAAATGGTAACGATTAAAAAAAATGGATGATTTATTCAAGAGACATAGCTTCGCAAATGAAGCAAGTCAATAACGCGTTGGTCCTCTTCCGGCTTTATGCAAACTATTATTCGATTTGGCACTGATTTACAAAATTTTTGGATATCCTCCTGAGCGATATCCTAGAGAATTGTGTCCAATTGGCGCCTTAGATCGTCAAAATCCCGCAATGGTTAGAGGTGTCTCCCCAAAATACTCCGTACGTTGTCAGCTGGGGAGAGATCCTTGCTGGCCAAGATAGGGCTTAGCAAGCACGGAGACAAGCAGTAGGACCTCTCGACGTGTGCGGGCATGCACTATCTTGCTGGACTGTAAGCCCAGAATGGCTTATCACGATGGACAACAAAACGTGGTGTAGAATATCGTAGACGGTACCGTCGTGCTCTAAGGGTACCGTGGATGATAACCAAATGGGGCCCGATATGAAATGAAACTACACCATAAACCATCACTATTGTTTCCCTGGACACATAGCAGGTGACAGTCAGGATGGTATCCCACTGCTGTTCGGGGCATCTCCAGATACGACTTCGGCACTGAATCTCGTTGACTGGAGTAGAATTGTCCCGCCTCGAACTGAAACACGATGACCAGCGAAAGCGTGTCTGGAGACGCCTCGGACAACGGTGGGATACCAACCTGAGTGTCGTCAGCCATACGGCCCGACAACTAGGAGAAATGGTCTGGGGTGACATTTCTTTTCATAGACGTAAAGTTTGGCTGTATCCGCGGCACCGTTACAGCACAGCGATATTCTACGCCCAGTTTTATTGCCCTTCACGGCAAGCCAATCTGGGATTACGTTTCAGCTAGATAAAACCCGTCCGCACTTGTCTTCTTGCTTGTCTAAATCTACCACCGCCAGCAAGGTCGTCAGGTCTCTCCCCAATTGAGAACGCTGGGAGCGTTATGAACAGGGCCCTTCAGTCATCTCGGGATTGTGATGATCTAACGCACCAATTGGATAGAATTTGACACGATATCCCTCAGGGGGACATTCAACAACTCTCTCAATCAGTGCAAAGCCAAATAACTGCTTGCATAAGGGCCAGAGGTGGACCAACGTGTTATTGATTTTCTCAGTTTTGGAATCTCTTTCTCTTCAATAAATTATCCAATTTTTCTGAAATTGTAATGATTTGTTTGTCTGCACATGTACAGCACATCTACGGATTTCTGTCCTGTTCGGATAATTACTTCGTGGTGCAACTTTTTTTTTTTCTTAGAGCGTTACTACGCTCAAAACTCGTTGCATAGTTTGATGACCATTCGGGAACTGATGGCACAACCGATCTCCCGTTCGGGCGGCGTCAAAATGGCTATTTGATGACTAGCAGGAGAAAAATTAAAGTTTACGGTCCGGTCGACAACGATGTCGTAAGAGACGGAGCACATGTTCGGGTTGTGGATGGATGAGGAAGGAAATCGGGCATGGGAGTTTCAGAGGAACCACTGCGGAATTTGGCTTAAGCCAAAGCAAACCACGGAAAACCGAAAAATGGATGGCAAAGAGGGTGTATGGACCGAAGACTTCCCGCATACGAGTCCAGATCATACCACCGCGATACCTCGTTCGATGATACGAAATGGTTCAAATGGCTCTGAGCACTATGGGACTTAACTTCTAAGGTCATCAGTCCCCTAGAACTTAGAACTACTTGAACCTAACTAACCTAAGGACATCATACACATCCATGCCCGAGGCAGGATTCGAACCTGCGGCCGTAGCGGTCGCGCGGCTCCAGACTGTAGCGCCTAGAACCGCTCAGCCACTTCGGCCGGCGTTCGATGATACGCGTGAAGAATGAATGTTGCTAGTCCTCTGTATAAGTCAGAATTTAGTTTTTCATCGTGATGTTTACACGAGATGTATCTACATCTACATCCATACTCCGCAAGCCACCTGAGGGTGTTTGGCGGAGGGTACCTTTAGTACCTCTATCGGTTCTCCCTTCTATTCCAGTCTCGTATTGTTCGTGGATAGAAAGATTGTCGGTATGCCTCTGTGTGGGCTCTAATCTCTATGATTTTATCCTCATGATCTCTTCGCGAGATATACGTAGGAGGGAGCAATATACTGCTTGACTCCTCGGTGAAGGTATGTTCTCGAAACTTCAACAAAAGCCCGTACCGAGCTGCTGAGCGTCTCTCTTGCAGAGTCTTCCACTGGAGTCTATTTATCATCTCCGTAACGCTTTCGCGATTACTAAATGATCCTGTAACGAAGAGCGCTGCTCTACGTTGGATCTTCTCTATCTCTTCTATCAATCCTATCTGGTACGAATCCCACACCGGTGAGCAGTATTCAAGCAGTGGGCGAACAAGTGCACTGTAACCTACTTTCTTTGTTTTCGGACTGCATTTCCTTAGGATTCTTCCAATGAATTTCAGTCTGGCATCTGCTTTACCGACGAATAATTTCATATGGTCATTCCATTTTAAATCACTCCTAATGCCTACTCCCAGATAATTTATGGAATTAACTGCTTCCAGTTGCTGACCTGCTACATTGTAGCTAAATGATAAAGGATCTTTCTTTCTGTGTATTCGCAGCACATTACACTTGTCTACATTAAGATTCAATTGCCATACCCTGCACCATGCGTCAATTCGTTGCAGATACTCCTGCATTTCAGTTTTGTTTCGGCTAACGGACGTAACTATGTACACTACTGTATTATTTTTGTGTCACATATGCACAGAAATACGATGTATACCACATGTAAGAATGATGTATTAGAGCGTGAAAGAAGCTAGAAGCTTAATATATGTAAGTAACTTGGATTACAAAGTATATGTATGTGCCAGAGCTTGTAGACAGTTGATCTCTAAACCGGTGTCACCATTTTTGCACGTGTCATAGGTACTCGAAAATGACCCACGGGGAAGTTTGGAAGGATTGAATGTTCTAATAAACCATGTGAACCTCCTGTGCGAAGTACTGGTGCATCGTCTGTCACGTGGTGAAAGCAAACGAGAGTGGCAAAAAAGTTGGTGTGGAAGGTACGTGGAAGAGATGAGTTCCAACGAGCGCCGAGCTACCGCAACATTGCACTGCACTAAATCACGGCCTCGGCACACCCTATTCACACTCCTTCAACGTGTACGTCGGAATAATTAATAGCTTAATGTCATTTTTACCGTACGCCCTGCCTTTTCTTCAGCTGTCAGCTGCAGCCGTTCGTCCAAAGAAAAGCGCCGGCGCACATGTTTAAAAAGCACGCGTCGTAAATTATGCGCCTCTTTGAGGAGCAGTGTCAGAAGAAGGAACTCTCCCTTACGTGTAGTAGTTACAGAAGAACTCCCGCCGGAAATAGTGAATTGCGTACGGGCTCACAGAGGTAGCAAATACATTTTTCATATTAATACATGTCGCCACACACATAAGAAGAGAGAAATGTGCTTTTTATCACATGACTGTTGAGTTCATACGCGAGCCGTTTAAGTATTTTATACCGATTAATGTTACATGTAGCAGCGGCATCTACTTGGTAGTTTAACAACACGTCGTCGCAGTGCTCTTACGGGAAGCTCTTTTATAGCATGATACGGCAGATGTCTGCTGGTAATCGGCCCCTTTTTTGGTACAAAATGCTTTTAATCGTTTACGTTTACTGATTCCTAGCACAGTATATCAGCCAGGAAGTGAAACACAAAAACAGAGAGGAAGAGGGTAAAAGTAAAAGGATTTCAATATTATGAATACTGAAAAGTGTTTCTCATTGAAGTAAGCAGGCGCGCCGGTGATGAAAACGCTGGATTCTTAATCAAAGGTTCAGTGCCGACTTACATTAACTGTCGCTTCTCTAAATTTCATCAAAAGAGTTCCAGGACGGATTTTTTAAAAGCCTCTCCACCTGTCCGAAGTGTAATAAGATCCATATTTAACGACACAGAACTAGATTAGAACTAAAAGTAGTACGAATCATACTCTAAGCTTCTTGTTGTACAGTTCAGTCAGAAGGTTGGTTGAAGAAGTTCTCTGTTCTATTTTATAAGGTTTATAGTTGAAACAGCAACCAGCCACAAATGTGGTTTAACAATAATCAAATCATGACCGGTTTCAGATTTTTTTACAAATCCATCTTCAGATGGTTGTTACAAGCTTCGTTTCGTTTTCATGCTGGGGCTTCGTTTTGTATTCGTTATTACTTTGCTGCACTACTATGGACAGAAAGTTTTTTGTTCACTATTTGTTAAAGTTTACGATCGATTTATTTCTTATGATCTGCATCAGAGCATTTATGAAAAGGTTTCATAGTTATTAAAACGTGAAACGTGGTGAAACATTACTTGCTGTATGCTCCTGGATGGCGAAATCGCTCTGTTTTCTTTTTTTTGTGAATTTTGACATTATTTATAGACGTGGTACACACGATTGGTGTTCAATTTCTAGAAAAAAGCCTTACACCACACCATTCTCTGTTTAATAGCAGAACACAAATAAATATTTACAAAGCGTGGACCAGCTTCACATGAGTAATATAAACAATGTCTTCAATGATCTTACAGTCGTAAGGATGTTACCGATGCTGTGAGCGTGTATACGCTTAGTAAAATATGTCTTTGCTAATGCAATGCCATTAATTTAAAAACGAAAAAAGAAGTAAAAATATTTACGATAGTTACTAATATGCTGAATGGCTAGGGTTACACATACAAAGGCTACATATACAATATCAAAAAATGTGTACGTACAAAAGCACAATAAGATGCGTTTTCTATCATAGCGATAAAGCTATGTTTGAACACTGAATCTATGGTTGAATTTAAAATTATAAATAGTAATGTTTTAATACATCAGAGTACGGATATTATTTGGATATGACTTTAACAATAAAGCTATAACTTGTGCATAACTATAGATATATTGAACTATAGGAATATTACGTTGGCTTAAACGATGAGAAGGCCTCTCAGAAATTATTTAGGAAGGAGATGTTGTATGATTATATTTGTTCATTCAGAATGAGAGCAGGAAAAGTGTTTTTATGTATATTAATCTCTATCTCCTCTAGAAGATTCATTGTGCCACTCTTATCTGTAAGGTGAAAGATCTGTATGTTGTGTTCTGTATTGTTCAAATGGCTCTGAGCACTATGGGACTTAACATCTATGGTCATCAGTCCCCTAGAACTTAGAACTACTTAAACCTAACTAACCTAAGGACAGCACACAACACCCAGCCATCACGAGGCAGAGAAAATCCCTGACCCCGCCGGGAATCGAACCCGGGAACCCGGGCGTGGGAAGCGAGAACGCTACCGCACGACCACGAGATGCGGGCGTTCTGTATTGTCTACTGTGTGATTATTTTGTGCAATATGCGTGGCAAATGCTGATTTGCTTTAATTGTTCAGTCTTAGGGTATCCAGGTGTTCTTTAAACCATGTTTCTACCTGTTTGGCCATATTTTACTAAGCCCATACGATCTCACAGCAACGGTAACCTATCATCTTTACGAATGTAAAATCTTTGAAAATATTGTTTATGTTTCTCATGTGAAGCCTGGCTACGCTTTGTAAATGTTTATCGTGTGTTCTGCCATTAAATAGAGAATAGAGTGGTGTAAGGTGTTTCTCGGTGAACTGAGCAGCAATCGTATGGTGCACGTCCACAAATGTGTTAATTACAAAATTCACAACAAAAACACAGGGCGATTTCGTCATCCAGAAGCATACAGCGCGTAATTTTTCACAAAATTTCACGTTGTAATAACTTTAAAACTTTGCATTAATGCTTTGCTAGAGGTCATTAGAAATAAATCGATCGTAATCTTCACCAAATAGTGAACAAAAAGCGTTCTGTCAATCCTAGTGCAGCAAACCAATAAAGGGATACAAATGGATGTTGCTTCTGAAACAAAGAACAGTTAAATACCAGGAACATGCATTATTGGTCCAATGACAACCCACGATGGCTTAGACAGGTGGAACATCAGCGTCAATGGAGAGTTAAGGTCTGGTGTAGGATGCTTGGTACTACAATTATTGGCCCTTATTTCATCAATGGTAGTCTAAACGGCACAGCGTATGCCAACTTCCTCTCTTCTGGATGAAGTGCCGATAAAAACCAAAATGCTTATGTGGTATCAAAACGATGGCTGTCCAGCATAAAATGCCTTGCGTGCACGTCGTGTCACGATAAAGGTGGAATGGTGGGTATGGCATTCGCAAGCAAGTAACAGTCATTGAGGGGAAGATGGAAGGAGGAGGATTGAGTGAAATGGAGCGTGGTTGGATAGAGCTGGAAGGGAGGGTATATATCGAGGCGGATTCCATCATTGGGTCATGGGAGCTGGTTTAAGTTCTGGCGGAGAGAATGGATAAAGCATGGAGGTACGTGAGATGTGGAATTTGTATGTAAAGGCACAAATGGCTCTGAGCACTATGGGACTGAACATCGGAGGCCATCAGTCCCCTAGAACTTAGAACTACTTAAACATAACTAACCTAAGGACATCACACACACCCATGCCCAAGGCAGGATTCGAACCTGCGACCGTAGCGGTCGCGCGGTTCCAGACTGAAGCGCCTAGAACAGCTCGGCCACCCCGACCAGCTGTAAAGGCACAGCAAGGTACTTGGATTAGTGATTACTGGATAGGATTTTGGTTGCTCGGACTGGATTTTCCGATTAATATATTGGATCCAATGATGTTCCAAAAAGCGAAGGAGTAGTGTGAAACGGATGAATTGTTATAGGATGGGTGTTGCAGAAAGTAAGGTGACCTGCACCCTCCTCGTACACAGACAAGAGATCAGTCCACGTGACTTTCATCTTGCTACCAGCGCCGCCGCCCATGAAACGTTACGTACGATTTCCATACCTTCGTGCAACATCGCGTCTGATAACTGCGCCATCAGTCAGTACCCGTGCAAATTTGGTGTCACGTCTTTAGAGGTGTTTATTTTTCAATCTACACTGGAATATGCTGATGACAGTTGGGGCTGTCCTGGAGAGGATAGTTTTACCGTACCTCTTCAAAAGAGACAGCCCGTAAACAATACTTCGGGCGAATTTTCGTTTGTATTGAGTTTGTTCTTGTAGATCGGCTGACAGTCATTGACTTATCATTCATAAAATTCCGCTGGATGTCATTATAATTTTTCCTAGGCTGAGACGTGTGTTCTGGACAGGCAGCAGTGATGAGCGGAAGAAGCGGGTGCAGTGAGGCGCGCCGGTTTCTTGCGCTGCTGGCCGCGTCGCGGTCGCGACAGTTGCGCCCGGCTGAGTCGACAGACATCTGCCCCCACCTCGATCCATCCGCCGCCTGTTAAGACATCAACGGCTTTTTCAGCCCTGTAACCACGCAGTCTACGCTAATTGCTGTTGACGTTGCAGTTTTTTCTGTCGACCACTTGCTCGATTTGTTTCCAACTTTCCTCCGTTTTATTTTTTCTTCCTCCGGTTTACATTTCTGTCGCCGTAACTTGGGCATCTATTATTCACCAAAGGCATCTAATATGTCGTGGAAGACTTCGAAATATGAGGGGAGAATATATCTTGGTTTCCAATGGCTTGCCAGAGGGAAGTTTAAATTAACTTAAAAGTGAAATGTTGCTAGAATGATTCCATCTAGTGATAACAAGCTATCTCAAAAAGAGTGAATGAAATTTATTGTTCATGATCTTCTCCATTATTTTAGAAGTATAACTTTACATGTAGGTCCGTAGCTATCACGTATTTGTTACGAAATCGTTCCACAACTACTTCTTTCTTTTATGCTACAAGTTTCGGCGCCACAGCTCTGCGCCCTTTTTCTGGTTCAAATTAACCAAGGTGTCAGCCTGCAAACTGGCGAGCGTGTATATAAAGGCACCGCGAGTGTTGCCAAACTGAGGGGGGGGGGGGGGGGGGGGGGGAGTCATAGAGATCGTTTGCTGCTTTATTCACGCATGTGTCAATGTTGCAACCCCTCCTAGTCCCCCCTCCCCCTCCCCCACCCCCACTCTGTGATCACGCCACAGAAAGCCAGGCCACGAAACAGGAGAACTGAAAAAGCGTAGACACCCTTTGCTGCTTCCGATCATGTTCAAATGTTGTCAAATGGTTTTGAATTGTTCCCAGCGGTTCCACCCTGTATGCCAGAGCAACAATTGCGATCGCGCTCGACTCTGTAAGAGGTGCGATCGCGTTCAGCGGGACTGCAGGCCCACGATGCCCTTTGAGAAAAATTGAATCGACCGAGTAGCAGTATCAAAGGCTGTGGAGAACACCATCCTCTTGCTCATCGTATTGCGAACTGTCGCTTTTGACCGCGAAATATATGGGAATCAACGTCCCAAGGGAATGTGTGCTTTCATTGACGCCCTTTATGTCACCCCTTGAGGCCTTTCCAGGTCTATACTGAGCGGCGGCGGCTCTGAAATGTTTTTCCCGGCCACCCAAAAGAAAACAGCTTAACTTCAATGCTGGGTATCGCGGTTTTTATCTCCATCGCAGAGGCGTAAAAAAAATAAAAATAAAAAGAGGAGAAATGTGGGTGGAAGATGGTGTGACGATCTCCCATCGTATAACACGTACACGGTGGCGCTGGGCAGAACAGTGGTGAAATTTGGCGACAATGTGACGTCATTAACGCACCTAACACCTCAAATGAGCTTCTGAACTCTGGCCGTTTTTTCGCATTGCTGTCTGAAGCGTCTCCGAGCGCGCGAGGACGTCGCAGAGCCCCATGCTTTTGTACCGTTTCAGAGCCATACTTCAGATTTCTGCGTGGTAATGGGAGGTTTCGAAGAAGTAACCATTGTGTTGCACTGTGTATTTGACCAGGAAGGCCGGAGAGGTGTTAGCGTACAGTTTCGGAGCACCTGACTTTAAATATCAAATTTGTCCGCACGGCGATACGGAATGTGTGCATGTGGCACACTGTTGTGCTATCTGTCTGTCGGATGACGACGTTAAGATTTGCGACCTCGACGGTTGCATTGGAAGGGAGGAGACTCTTGTCAGTAACGGATTTTCTCTCTCAGTTCTCTCATTCCTTCTTTGCCAGGGAAGGATCCATTGTACAAGAACAAATTAAGTCTTCCAACCACACGGCTGCCAAAATTATCGGCTGCTTCTCAGCTAACCAAGCCATAAGATTTGACTTTTTAGAATATTTCAGATTAATTTGTAGCATCCCACCTAATGAAACCTTAATAACCGTGAACGGTATTTGTTACGTTAACCAGGTGTCCTACCTGTCTTACATACTCTGTAATTCTTGTATATCGTTTGTCTGTGACTTATTTGGAATATATTAATCAAAATATTGCAGTTATCAGATGACTATCCCAGATTGTGTGAAGATAAGTTTCTAATTCGCTCTAATATCATGCAAAAATGGGCATACTCCCAGATAGAGTTTTATATACAGGTGAAGGGTCATAAATCAGATGCGAATAATTATAGGCCTATTTCGCTTACGTCAATCTGTTGTAGAATAATGGAACATGTTTTGTGTTCTCGTATTATGACGTTCTTAGATAATACAAATCTCCTTCATCATAACCAACATGGATTCCGCAAACAGAGATCATGTGAAACTCAGCTCGCCCTATTTGCCCAAGAAATTCACAGTGCCGTAGACACTGGCGAGCAGATTGATGCCGTATTCCTAGACTTCAGGAAGGCATTTGATACGGTTCCGCACTTACGTTTAGTGAAAAAAATACGAGCTTACGGAATATCGGACCAGGTTTGTGATTGGATTCAGGATTTCCTAGAAGAAAGAACCCAACATGTCATTCTTAACGGTTCAAAATCTGCAGATGTAGAGGTAATTTCGGGAGTACCGCAGGGAAGCGTGATAGGACCTTTATTGTTTACAATATACATAAATGACTTAGTTGACAACATCGGTAGCTCCGTGAGGCTATTTGCAGATGACACGGTTGTCTACAAGAAAGTAGCAACATCAGAAGACTCGTACGTACTCCAGGAGGACCTGCAGAGGATTAATGCATGGTGCGACAGCTGGCAGCTTTCCCTAAACGTAGATAAATGTAATATAATGCGCATACATAGGGGCAGAAATCCATTCCAGTACGATTATGCCATAGGTGGTAAATCATTGGAAGCGGTAACGACCGTAAAATACTTAGGAGTTACTATCCGGAGCGATCTGAAGTGGAATGATCACATAAAACAAATAGTGGGAAAAGCAGGCGCCAGGTTGAGATTCATAGGAAGAATTCTAAGAAAATGTGACTCATCGACGAAAGAAGTAGCTTACAAAACGCTTGTTCGTCCGATTCTTGAGTATTGCTCATCAGTATGGGACCCTTACCAGGTTGGATTAATAGAAGAGATAGACATGATCCAGCGAAAAGCAGCGCGATTCGTCATGGGGACATTTAGTCAGCGCGAGAGCGTTACGGAGATGCTGAACAAGCTCCAGTGGCGGACACTTCAAGAAAGGCGTTACGCAATACGGAGAGGTTTATTATCGAAATTACGAGAGAGCACATTCCGGGAAGAGATGGGCAACATATTACTACCGCCCACATATATCTCGCGTAATGATCACAACGAAAAGATCCGAGAAATTAGAGCAAATACGGAGACTTACAAGCAGTCGTTCTTCCCACGCACAATTCGTGAATGGAACAGGGAAGGGGGGATCAGATAGTGGTACAATAAGTACCCCCCGCCACACACCGTAAGGTGGCTCGCGGAGTATAGATGTAGATGTAGAATTGATGTAAGTGCTGTGTAACTGTTGTCAGTATGACACCAAACATAAGTCCATTGGGAAAACTGAAAAACAGACGGAAAAACCATGGTCAGTGCCTCCTAAAATAATGAATTATCTCCACAGCTAGTTTTCGGAATTTTCTGTTGCTGACTTTCTTTAGTTTCCTTTTTCATTTTCATGAAAAGATACATATTACTTCATCAAAATGTCCACTTTATAACAATTTTCTCTCTGTACTTAAAAACCAACGGAACTTACATTATGAGAATATGTATATAACACCCCAAACCAATGTAATTATAAATTAGTTACATGAGTTCTCGCTTCCCGAGCACGGGGTCCCGGCGGGGTCAGGGATTTTTCCTGCCTCATGATGACTGTGTGTTGTTGTGTCATCTTCATCATCATCATTCATCGCCATTACGGTCGGAGGAAGGCAATGGCAAACCACCTCCACTAGGACCTTGCCTCGCAAGGCGGTGCGGGTCTCCCGCATCGTCCCCTTACGCTCTGTCAAGAAGCATGGGACTTCACTCCCATTTTTCCAACTAACCTTTAATTTTGAAAAGGGTAAACTACAGTTCAGAGACAATTCAGGACTAAATATCGCAAGCCACCATCTCAAAGACAAGCTGTTCTTAAGTGGTACAATCATTTGACCGAACCTGGCTGTGTACCACATGGGACGCCAGGCCAGGATCGGCCACCAGTCTCTAACGACTGTACCGGTTAACAACAGTTTGTCTTTGAGGTGGTGGCTTGCGATATTTAGTTCTGAATTTTCTCTGAACTTTAGTAGCGGTTTTGAATTCATGAAACCGTAAACAACACTGGGCACGCGCTGCACCGTTATAAGACTCCACGATGATAATGTGAATAACTCATTCGCGCATGCCACATACCGGGAACGTCGGGGACTGACAGTATTGGGCAGGAATAGACCTTTAAGACATACATACATACATTAATCCTTGTTCCATAGATCATGAATACGACATTTCGTAATGACGTGTCACTGCATTCAGTTCTGTAGCGAACATTTCTGTAACTTAAAATTAAAGGTTACTTTTGTGTAACTAGTTTATAAGCACCCTTTGTTTTTACCGGCAGATTCGCAGGAGGAGTCTTGTAAAGTTGACAGGAAAATTTGTACAAAACTTTGAAAACTCTAATAGCTAACTCGGTTAGGCTAAAGAATGTGAATCGATATACGTAATCAAGAAATCGAAGACAGAATAAACTATGGAGCCAAAGTTAAGAAGTAGAGATGTTTAGAAGATAAAAGAAATCCAGGAAAATATGGAAAGAAATGGACGATAGAAAGCAGGAAAGAAAAAAGTGAGATTTAGGGAAAGCACCCCGTAGCCCTCAGCCTGTAATGAAATGTAAGAAGACTGGTCGAATAATTTATCAAAAGAAATTCCATTTTATTGAATATAAATGAGTATAGAAACAGAATCAATTGTAAGCTTCAGTTTAACTGGAAATGACAGAAGCTAATTTGTGTGTCAGCGCCTAGTAGAACGTATTATACCAGTTCCAATGACTCGATTCTATCGTACTAAGAGGGCGATATTTTAGTCCGAACACGTAGTAGATAAGTACTCCCGGTGCTTGCGTTTACGGTGATGTGTGCGGGAATTATCGTGTCCTCTTATTGTGGAAACACAGCGAAATGGAGGCGCGCCGGAGCGCCTAAGATGCGCGCCACAATTTATAACCTGCCGGCACCTGCTCTCATTGAATAGTATAGCATTAACTAATTTACCTCCCCCAGAGCGATACAAAATGATATTAATCTGAGCACGCGGCGTTCAAACTTCGATACGGAATCTTGTAGGCTAATTAGATATTAATTAGACGTATTGTGCCGTGTGATTCTTATTATCCGGCCTGATTGAAGCGATTATAAGAATGCGATAAGTACATCCCGCAGCGGGCGCCGACTAACTACTCGCCCTGGGCACTAGCCAACTGTGACGTGCGGGCTCGCCTGCTCCCAACTCTACCTGGCCGCCAGTGATTTCCCGCTGTCACTAACTGCAGTTTGCACTATGGAAACGTCCTAACCAATGTTCAGGATGAGATTTATCAAAATAGATTTAGAGCTTTCCCTAAATTTCTTGAGGTAAATGCCGGGGTGGTTCCTTTGTAACGGACAGGGCCAATTTCCTTCCATATCCTACATCGTTCCGAGCTTCTGCTCAGTCTTTAATGACCCCATCATGGAGGAGACATTAAACTCCAATCTTCCTTCCTCTTAGACGGATTTTAGTCTGGTTGTGGTTTTTATTACTAAACTACTGACGAGAGAGAACACGCCAAGTGCCATAACCTGGTTTCCTCTAAACATCACTCAGTGGAAGAAGGGTCAAAGTAAGCAAACACAAGTCTCGGCTTATCCCTAGATACTCTACCGTTTCTGAAAAAAGTACTGTCAAAGTTTTCGAGGCATTTTCGAGGTGATCCACCACTAAGCACGTCCAGTGTCACATGAATGACACCATTCCAGGACATTGGATTGGAAGAGTAGGAGCAGAAGATGAACTTCATGGCCAGTGGACTCCCAGGTATCTAGACCTCACCCCTTGTGACTTTTATATGTGGTGTTACGTAAAAGACTGCGTTTTCATCAAAAATGTTCAAATGTGTGTGAATTCCTAAGGGACCAAGCTGCTGAGGTCATTGGTCCCTAGACTTACACACTACCTAATCTAACTTATGCTAAGAACAACACATACGTCCATGCCCGTGGGAGGACTCGAACCTCCGGCGGGAGGGGCCGTGCAATCCGTAACATGGTGCCTCAAACCACGCGACCAGCGTTTTTATCCCCCTACGGCTGACACTCTTGAAGGTCAGGGACACCGCATTGTTGAAGCTACGAATTCGATAACGAGAGATCAGCTGCTTCGTGTGTGGCAGGAGATGAGCCACCGTTTTGATACACTACTGGCCATTAAAACTGCTGCACCACGAAGATGACGTGCTACAGGTCAAGAAAGAGCCGAGCGTGGAATCACTCTGCCCCAGCTCGTGATCTCAACTGTCAACATTATCGAGCAGGGCTGAAGAGTTATTCAAGTTTCAAATGGAAATGTACTTTTGTCTGTGTTGAACATTGTCCTTCAAAACAACAGTTTAACTAGTCCCTCAAGTGATACTTTAATAATCAGTGACAGTTGTAAATTATCAAGCTCTCCTATGGTAAAGAACTGTATCAAGTTGAGTAATCTTTTTGTCATTCATCTAATAAACTGAACTAATACTTCATACGTTGTAGTTCTAATGAGCCACCTGTGGGTATAACGGAAGAGGACCCTAAATGAAGGATCTGTGATGAGGGTGAAGAAACTGCATCACACCTAATCTTCGAAAGCATGGCATTGGAGAGTAAAAGATAAAGAATCTTCGTGACAACTAGACCTGAAGAAATTGTGTCTAACAAAAAACTGGTAGAGGGACTCCTTGCACTATTTAAGGGCACTGGTTGGCTTTACTAGTTATACAGGTAGCGGTACCGCACAATAAACGTAGTTTCGGTGCGGGCAGTGGCGGGTCAGACCGAAGCTGTTTTAGCTTCCCTGTTAAAATCAATCAATCAATCCAAAGAGCCGTCTCCCAGAACAGTCAAAGTTATAGCCGGACGATTGTAGTTTCATCTGGCCATAACACCTAGCTTGCTCTGTTTATTCGTGACAGCTACAAGGCATTAGGTAGTGGAGCTCAGATTGATGCCCTGGTCTTCAACTTTCAAAAGGACTAAAATTCCGTTCTGTTCCGTCGCCTAGTAAACAGAATACTAGCGTACGGCACTTAGCGAACGGAACACAGTGTGTCGTTCGTGGTATATAAGCATTGTCAGCAACGAATGTATCGCATGGCGTACCTCAGATTAGTGTGATAGGGCCTATGTATGTAAATGAGCTGTCGGATAAATTTTCTGGCCCTATGAGGCTATTCGGGCTATTCGCAAAGTACGCAGTTTTGTTTGAGGAGATTACAGCTCTCGAAACTTGTTAAGAACTGCAGGGACTCGTGGATTAAGAGCGCCTTGTGCATATGTTGGCAACCGACTCTAAACATAAATAAATGTACTGTAATGACCGTAAAGAAGTGAAAAGCTTAGATATCATTTCACTGCAAAATCTGCGATGAATCACAGCATCCAATAAGAGTTTACGAGTTTCTGTCCGGAGAGATTTAAGTTAGGACGGTAACATAAATCTAGAAATAGAAAGGCCACGGTACTTATGATTTCTTGTGAAATTGTTCGTGAAACGTTTCATTTAGCACGTTCTTGAACTCATTGCGACGTCTGTCTATAGTAAAAGCCCAAGAAAACTACTACTGTACATGATTTAAAGTCTGTTTTTGGAGACAATGTTTTTCAGATAGAACATTATCGAACGAAAGCTACACACTGTGGCTCAAAAATGAACAAAGTTTACGCATTTCTGTAGTTCGTATTTGTTGGCTGTAATAAACTCCCCCGGTGATGGCAGAATTTTCCTGAATGTTGTTAGCTGCTAGACGCTTGGTATAATTCAGTTGCTGTTCACAGCTCGTCCTTTGGTCTCTCTCTGGTAACGGCGAAAAAGTGGGGGATCGCATAAACCATAGAGGTAAAGCAAAAAAAATATTTTAATATTTTTAATTTTAATATTTTTAATGTAACACTTCATAGTTTATGCCTCTTTTTGTTGTTTCTGTTATATTGCGGGATATACAAAGACGAATCTTCTTGGAGACGGAAGCCGAGCTTATGATTTCCTAGATCTTCCAAAATCATATGCAGGGAATTCATAGTCCTCACTGCCACACAGATTTATTTTTTCCGTGGTTTCCCTAAATGCGTAAAGGGGAATGATGCACGGTTCATTTAAAAATGTAACGGCCAATTTCGTTCGACATCCTTGTCTATTCTCAGCTTACGTTTCCACTCTAATGACCACGTCGCTGACGAGACGTTAAAAAGCTTTCTTACCTTTTTTCATCGAATTGCGAAATAGTATATTTTATGCGAAACCTGTGTATATCGTAAAAAAACTAGCAAGATATCAATGCAAAGTTTTCGGAACGAATATGTACGCTGTCTGACAGAAATTTTCTGCTAGTAGTGTATTATTTAATTTGCAACTAACGAGCAGTTTTGCAGATACAGTTTTCCTCTATCTGATTCAAAGAGTAGACCACATCCTGGACCGGAACGTAGACCGATAGTTCCTCCAAAGTTCGCATAAATATAAATAACAATGTCTGCCATGTTTAACGCAACGCGAAATGATTTACGAGACTTGCGCGAAGAAAAACAGTTGAGGCGTTAGCAAATAAGGTCGTAAATAGCAGGTGTAATGCACGTCTAGATGCCTAACTGCGGGGCTTGGTCTTTAGAATAAGGCACGGTACAATAAGCGAAACAGCATATCCAACTTCTTTATGCAGGAGGAGGTAATGACTCAGAGACGTCAGTGTCTATGTTTAACCTCTCTAAAGCGATGTGGAAACGTGTCAACAGAAATGAATATACAGTGTCCCATTTAACTTGACCACCCTAAATAACTGTTGGTCCAGATGCAAATTACAAAATGTTTCAAGCAAATGTCTCTTGCAATGTCGGAATGCTGTCGGACGGAATCATCCTGTTGCAGCTCCCACACTGCCAATTGGAAGAAGGCTTCGCTTCAATCATTTGGTTGGGAAACTGCAACATCCTTCGTACAGCCCGCAATTTTCACCGTGTGATTTTCACATCTCCAGACATACGTGGACATCGGCTTCAATCAGACGAGGAAGTGCAAGAGTGGGTGCGGTTGTGGATCCGCCAGCGGCTAATTGCTTTCAAAGAAACAGGAATTGATCGTCTCGTCTCCCAATGGGTTAAATGTCTTGATTCATGTGGTGATTGCTTTTGAATGGAACCGTTCCATGGTCCCGTTGTGACGGTTGTTCGGTTTTCATTTGACTGCCCCTCATATAATTATATAGGAAAACGTTCTTTTAGACGCTAAAATTAAAAATTGCTTCTGTACGTGTGCAAAGTTTCAGTCAAATTCCAACAAATGTCAGTGTCATATTGAGCCGTCAAAGTGGCGTCCGCGCAAGACACTCGCTACAAGCAACGTGCTGTAATTGAATTCTTGGTAGAGGAAAAGGAAACCGTGGAGAACGGCCATAAACGTTTGTGCGCAGTGTATTTTAATGACGCAGTTGATACGATTACTTTTGGGCGATGGGTAAAGAGAGTTAAAGCGACAGGAAGTGCAGAAAATGAGCTTCATGACAGGTTACGTGCCAGACGTCCTATTGCAGCCACTGCTCCTGACACAGTGAAATGCCCGGATGTCATTATCCGTACAGACCGGCACATCACAGTTCGATACTTGATCCCACAGCTATTGGTGAACATTTGAAGTGCATTTGCAATGATTAAGACTCCTGTATATTCAAAAGTGTGCTGAGGACGGTTTTTACGAATGTTCACAACAGACCACAACACTCAAAGAAAAGCCGTTTCATCTGAACTCTTGGAGCAATTTCAAGCCAATGAAGGGGTCTTTTTAGGGCGGAACCGGGGAAAACACAGCTACGAGCACCGGACAAGAGCTTTTACCATTACAGAATACACGCATGGAAGTAATGCTGACATGAGGCCACAGAACGTCATAGAGACTTATGTAGCAAAACAGTACGTGTAAAAGAAATGTTGACTGTTTTTTCCCCAAATTCTAATTCAAATAAATATTTTGTGAGAATAAAATTGTGGGTTCCGACTTATTGAACGACGCTCCTACATGTATTGTTTAAAAGAGAATTTATCCAATTTGTTTTATGCATATGAAAAAAAGTCATTCAACGTGTGAAGATCGGTTTTATTCGCTACCAGCCCGTCCCATTCCAGAGAATTCCAGTAACAACAAAGAGAAAAAACGAAAAAACGGACGCAAACAGCCACTGTTTATTGGTCGATACTATGTGTACTCTAGCCGGCCGCTGTGGCCGACCGGTTCTAGGTGCTGCAGTCCGGAAAAGCGCTGCTGCTACGGTCGCAGGTTCGAATTCTGCCTCGGGTATGGATGTCCTTAGGTTATTTAGGTTTAAGTAGTTCTAAGTCTAGGCGACTGATGACAGATGTTAAGCTCATACTGCTCAGAGCCATTTTATGTGTACTCTCTCCGGCATATCCATTCGTTGGCGGTTCGACACGCCCCTGGGAATTGTATGTGGCTCCCGATTCGGCTGAAGTATTCGCTAGAGTGTTGTCAACCATCAAGTGAGGACTGGTTTACGAAAATGGACATACAACTGCTAGTTGTCGGTTACGTACAGATTGTTCTACACGGCCCTCAGTAGTTCCACAGCAGAGACTGTTCTTGTAAAAACTTGTCAAATATTCCGTCATTTGAATGGTGCATGTGGAAAAAAGTATTTCGTTGTTCATCAGATCCTCTATGAACTTTGTTCGTTTACTCTTCAATTTGTCCCACATATTATCTTCAATAAATTTTTCGGTGCAATAAATGCCAGAACAAAGAACGATTCAAAGTGCCACACTGCAGATGGAGTAGGAACCGTATAATGAGCATGAAAACGTTAGGCCCTCAGAAATGGTATTTTACTTGTTGAAAGTATGACCTCTGATTCGAGTATCGCATGTTTTGGTATGCCACTGCCATCTGAATACAGGACAACGAGCATGTACACGGGCTTTGTACAGCAAACCCACAGTAAATACACAGCTGACGCCTTATACATTCAATGTGTTGGGCAGTCCTTGCAAACGTGGTGTTACCAATACGAATCGCAGACCAAGCGTCAGTCAAAGGCATGGTGTTCGTCTCTTCTCCGCCTCCCAAAGAAAATTCATGGGATAAAATCCAATATTAACTCTTTTTCGACAGTAATGGCTTCACCCATCATGAGGGAGGCAGTAAAGACGATAAACACGATGACATTGACTGTCGCTTGGTTTCAGGATCGTACTGGTAGCAACAGATCTCATCACCTGTGATAATGCGGATATACAACAACGTGTGACCCCGGAGCTCCGAGCGATTCCACAAGAAGCGTTTGTTGACACTTTCCAAGAACTTTACAACCGATATCAGAAGTGTGCTGTAGCCTTTAAAGTTCAGTAAATGTATTTTGTTTGTAGCTCTTGTTACCTTTATTTTCTGAGTCCATTTGCCCAACTTTTCAGCCGCACCTTGTATTTAGTAAATGTAATTAATGTAGCGTTCTCAAGCTACATAAAGTAATAAATCCATCACCATATAAATTAGCTTCCCATGTTGGGACCACAATATGTACACGATAGCGTATTTTGGTCTCTGATTGTATCTGCAGATTCAGTCCGTATTTTCTGTGAAGAAGACGCGTTTCTGTGGAAGATGCAGTGCTGGTCAACAACACTCCTGTCAATTTTCACTGGAAAACTTTCTCCAGCGCACTAGAGTCCGACATTTGGGACTATTTTTCATTGGATTCGCACAGTAAACTAGAAGAAAACCCTGAGATAAAACTTTAACGCCCCGTTAACAAATAGATCAATATAGACGAAGCAAAAGCTCAGATTGGACAAGGATGACGAACGAAATCGGCTGTGCTCGCTTCAAGGAACCATCCACGTATTCACCTGAAGTGCTTCAGGTAACTCACCGAAAACATGGGATGGAACCTCACTCCCTCGAATGTAGGTATAATGTGGTGGCCACTGCATAACCTCGCTCGGTGTCATCACTTCAAAACTAAAAATCTGCAAGAACCAATTTCAAATATCTGAAATACATTTTAATTTCATACCGATTCCGTATTATACATCTGTTATACCTCACCGTGAAGGTACCACAATGATTATCATTATAACTATTGTTACTTTCCAAAGAAACATAGTTCGTTGTAGTAGTACAAGTGTTTAGTAGAAGATTCGAAAAAAATGGAAATGTGATTCGTACGTAGTACGAGCACACTTCTAATTGCCGCCTTATTCAGTTGCCTTGACGGCACAGTTCGACGGCTGGTACTCTTGTATGGAATTGAACAATGTCATAAACCTTTGAACCTCGGGTTATCGGAAGCGATGAGAAGTGAATCGTACTACATAATCATCTGTTACCTCTAAATATGTTCTGCAACCTTGCGAGGTATGTCAAAACCCCGTTGGGTGTATCCCATCATTTCAAAAAGCTTCGGGACTGGATTAATGAAATATTGAGAAAAGTTAAGATGATTTTAATGCTTCAAGTGTTCTGAGAAGTCTCCCTCCACTCGACTACAACGCAGAGAAAGTTCGTACAGCTATGTGAAACTATCAAAAAAGTCTTTTTGTGGGAAGTTGTTCACCTCGCGCATCACATTAGCTCGAATGTCGGTTTTATCGTCAAAGCGTTGACCCTTCGTGTGAATTTCTGCCCGTTGTCGTTTTGCGATAGATTCGTATTGCTAACACGAAGTGTCATCACACCTGATGGTTTTTTTTCCAGATAACAACAGTCCGTTTCTGCATTTCAGTGAAATCGCGGAAGGTGTCCACGCGTCGTAGTTTTTTTCGGGAGTCCGGATGTGCAGGACGTCGCTTATACGCCAGGAATAAAATCAATCTTGGAACTTTTTGGACAGATGCTGTATGCTTCCCTTATTAGTTGAGGGCCCATACGCGAGTATATCACTATATCCCACAGTACTTACAAAAAACTGGTGACAAGAGTTGGCTTTCAATCTAATAACTGTGCAACAGAATTCGCAAGTAAAAGAAAAATTGAGTTTTCGCCAGTAATAACTCTTAAAACTGTAAGCCGTACACGATAATTGTGCTAGAAATGACGCTTCGTTGCTCCTTGGAGATAGGCTTAGAGCTCCTTTTCCATCCAACACCATTACTCTCGACTCTCCTTCTGCTGAAGACAGTAACACATAGCTGGCCGGCACGTGCTATCTCCGCGACGCGTTTCTCTTATCGCAGATAAAGAGAGATGCATTTGAAATGACGGGGCGGCGGCTATACGTGCAGCTGTGCGGCCGATGGAAATCTCGACCGCCAGCAGTGGCCTCACTGCACTCTGAAACATTCCTCTCTCGTCTGTCCTTAAGAGCCGCCGCACAACCAAGATCTTCAAATCAGTGACGAAGAAGAAAAGCTCTCTGAATGGCTTTCTTTTTCTTTCTGCTCCTTTCGCCTTCTATAAATTAGTAAATGATATTTTTAGTGAAACTCCGATAGAAGGAGAACAATGCCACCAGCTTCTAAAGCCGTAAATGATACCCATGATTTAAAAGTGTCCCTGACACTTATATCGATACATTTATGTACAAGATCATTTCATCGAAACCTGATAGAAAAATATATCTTCTCAACTTTTAATTGCATAACCGCCATTGAATACCACAGGTCCGTCTGATTCTGCGCAGTTGTCTCAGAACCATATAAGTTACTTTTAAGTGTGCGAAAGAGGGAACGTGCCTTTAAACAAACTGCTTAAAAGTTACTAAAGATCCATTCACAAGTGGATTACGGAAGAATAACCGCTCAATTGGCACTGTACAACTAAAATTATTTTAATAATATCTTCAAAACTTCTGGGAGATTGTGGAGTCGGGAGATGGAAGTTATTTCAAGACATTTCAAACTATACAGTTTGCAGAAATCTGGGTCTTATCGCCACACACCGGACTGCAGATAGGACTTCCAATAGACAGTTAATTTTCCTTTAAACCAATGAACGTTTGGAATCCATTATCCTTTTTTATCTTGTGAAAAACGTGCAATTTCATTTCTGTAATATGATGAAGCGTACGAAATACATCACTGTTTTTACCCACACTGCGAACGATCGCAATATATCTCACGAAAGGAAATTAATTTTCCACATGTGATTCCATTAACTAGTCAGACAACTGTTCGAATTCAACGTCCCCGTGACGTCTGAGGTGTTTAGAGATACAGAACTGGCTCAGTCGGACGAGGATATGGAGAACATTGTCTTCTGCTTTGTTGAAGAAACGGCTTGAGTGTTCGTCAGATTTATTTGTTTGTCTCATCAGTTTTACAAAACTAATACTGAAAACGATCTGTAGAGCAATGCAGATGAACACTTTTATCTTTCTTGAACGGTGGAATGCTTTCAACATTTTACCGACTAACTAGGTTTGTGAGTTTACGACGTCATAACAATATTTCGTAACATTTCAGTACCCTTCTGAGACCCTTAAGATCCTATTCCAGTGAGGACATAGGAAAAATCTGTGCGCTTGCAGACAGTGCGTCATTTATTGTCCAATGAGTTCACGCAGGATCAGTGTACACAGTTCCCTGACTTTCTCCATTTTAAGCAAGCGTCATTTCTGCGCACCCTAACCTTTGACGCTGATAGGATGCTTGGAGTGCTCTCAGGTCCTCTTTGTTACTGACTGACCACACTCTTACCATTCACGCCTCACATTGCTGGAGCCGAAACCCTAAGCCATCTCTGCGTGACTTGTTCGTTCCCAATCTAAGGTACATAGTCCCAGCTGATGTTCTCGCCCCCCTTTAATGCTCTATATTCATATTTAGTTGCATAAACAAACAGAACTAATATTTTACTGGAATCCACGGATATCTAAGGCATTCGTACACGTGAGCAAGTAATCAGAACAGCGATGTACTCTATAAAGATATCTTCTTGAGGGAGACCAAAGACGGAAACAGAAAATAGCTTGCAACATGAATGTGCGGAATTATTTATTACAAATTTCAACTCCTGCCTGAAAAATCAGCAGCCCGCAGTCTCCTCCTGAGATGAAAAAAAATTCCTCCCGGGAAGGCTTCGATGCTTTTCAATGAGAAACAGCAAGAGATCGGAAGTGAACTTGTCACCCTGTAGAGTGGACATTTCTGCAAAATGGTAAATGGAAAATTTCATGATCCCCGCGTCCTCCTATAACTGAACAGGAGAGTAAACGCTAACAAGCAATTTTTTGTTATCATAAGTGGAACACCGCTGCAAATATCTAGGGGAATCGAATATGTCCATTTTTGTAGTTAGTGTTGAAAATCGCCTCCCTCAGTTACGGTACATTTTATTAAAAACTTTTGGATTGGTGTACCTATTGACACAAAGTGGCCATTCAGAAACATTGTGCGGATATTTTTCGAAACTTTGGGGAGATCACTTATGTGATGCGCTTCACGGTTAATGCCACAGACTCTAACTTGGCATTCTATTCTGGATGTTCCTGAACACGAGAGTCTAATAGAGACGACACCGTATGAATTCCACCGCCCAACATATTCACAGCCTCGAGACCACTGCCATCGCTCGAACTAGACTAAATCGCGCTAGCAGATACGAAGAAGTAATATTTGAGAAAATTTCTCGTGGAAAAACAGCAGTCGAGCTAAAAGTACTTAAAAATGGATTGCCGGCCGCAGTGGCCGAGCGGTTCTAGGCGCTTCAGTCTGGAACCGCGCGACCTCTACGGTCGCAGGTTTGAATCGTGCCTCGGGCATGGATGTGTGGTATGTCCTTAGGTTAGTTAGGTTTAAGTAGTTCTAAGTTCTAGGGGACTGAGGACCTCAGATGTCAAGTCCCATAGTGCTCAGAGCCATTTGAAAAATGGATTAAAAACAGGCTCGACCGCAATAAAACGTACATTTACAATGGTTACCAGTTTACAGCTGTTACAGCAAGGTATATGTTGAATACTTAACAAAAGCTAATAACAAATTAAGAAATAGGCACATTACATTATATAGAATGACTGTTATAAACAGAGTTTCGTCAATATATGAAAAATATACGTATACATATAGAATAGATAACCAACAATGATTGGTTGGGAGAACACCGATAGCCATCTGTATGGATTTGTCGAAAACTCGTAGATCGTATGACAGCAAAGACAAGGATGAAGCGACGCCAATGGTTCCCATGGAGACGGCGTTGTATCGATACACGCCATCTAATGGAAGACGATTTCAGAGCTTCGACAGCGACTGAATGTTAAATACACTATGTGATCAAAAGTATCCGGACACCTGGCTGAAAATGACTTACAAGTTCGTGGTGCCCTCCATCGGTAATGCTGAAATTCAATATGGCATTGACCCAGCCTTAGCCTTGATGACAGCTTCCACTCTCGCAGGCATACGTTCAGTCAGGTGCTGAAGGTTTCTTGGGGAATGACAGCCCATTCTTCACGGAGTGTTGCATTTAGGAGAGGTATCGATGTCGGTCTGTAAGGCCTGGCACGAAGTCGGCATTCCAAAACATCCCAAAGGTGTTCTATAAGATTCAGGTCAGGAATCTGTGCAGGCTAGTCCATTACAGGGATGTAAGTGTTGTGCAACCACCCCGCCACAGGCCATGCAATATGAACAGATGCTCGATCGTGCTGAAAGATGCAATCGTCATCCCCGAATTGCTCTTCAACAGTGGGAAGCAATAAGGTGTTTAAAACATCATTGTAGCCCTGTGCTGTGATAGTGCAAACCTCCTACATGCAAAACACGACCACACCATATCACCACCGCCTCCGAATTTTACTGTTGGCTCGACACACGCTGGCAGATGACGTTCACCGGGCATTCACAATACCCACAACCTGCCATCGGATCGCCACACTGTGTACCGTGTTTCGTCACTCCACACAACGTTTCTGCACTGTTCAGTCGTCCTGCGTCGTTTGGCATTTGCCGGCTTGATGTGTGGCTTACGAGCAGCCACTCGACCATGAAATCCAAGTTTTCTCACCTCCCGCCTAACTGTCATAGTACTTGCAGTGGATCCTGACGCAGTTTGGAATTCCTGTGTGATGGACTGGATAGATGTCTGTCTATTCCACATTACGACCCTCTTCAACTGTCGGCGGTCTCTGTCAGTCAACAGACGAGGTCGGCCTGCATGTTTTTGTGCTGTAAGTGTCCCTTCACGTTTTCACTTCACTATCCCATCGGAAACAGTGGACTTAGGGATGTTGCGGAGTGCGAAAATCTTGCGTACACACGTATGACACAAGTGACACCCAATCACCTGACCACGTTCGAAGTCCGTGCGTTCCGCGGAGCGCCCTTCTGCTCTCTCACGATGTCTGATGACTACTAAGGTCGCTGTTATGGAGTACCTGGCAGTAGGTGGCAGTACAATGCACCTAATATGAAAAACGTATGTTTTTGTTGGTGTCCGGATACTTTTGATCACATAGTGTACGTACTGGTATGCATCCATTCTGTGTTCATATTGGCCGGCCGGAGTGGCCGAGCGGTTCTAGGTGCTACAGTCTGGAACCGCGCGATCGCTACGGTCGCAAGTTCGAATCCTGCCTCGGGCATGGATGTGTGTGACGTCCTTAGGTTAGTTAGGTTTAAGTAGTTCTAAGTTCTAGGGGACTGATGACCACAGCAGTTAAGTCCCATAGTGCTCAGAGCCATTTGAACCATTTTTGTGTTCATATTTCTGTATGAATGGTCTGAAGATGGAAATATTCTGACCGAAACCGGTAACCATGTCAAATAAATGTTTCGTTGCAGTCGAGACTATTATTTAATCCATTTTTAAAGACACGAGAAGTTAGCCTGCTTTGTTCCAAAAGTATGTGTTGAGGCTGTACAGAAATAATGTACCCAGCTCATCCCAACTTGCGGAATTTTTGTAATGTGAGCAATTTAAAGTTGTGTGACTTCATTTTAAGTGAAACTGCGTTTGTCCTGGAATGTTCTTAAATTTGTGCGTACAATAATACTGCGTACTAGTAGAGCTGGTTACCATAGTAAAAATATAAATATTTCTTTAGTCACGACCCATTGTGGCAATAAAATGGGTTCGGACTGACGTCCATTTCCACGTCGCGCTGCAGGTGTATCTAATTACATTTTTGTGTTTTGATTGCTGTTTATTTACTCAAGTGCACATTTTAATTAATTAAAAAAATATGTTGTGCTCATCCATACTCCAAGCGATGAAGGTAAACTGAAATTCCAAATTGTACCCTTCAGCAAGTAGACAAATTTAAAGATTGTCGAACATTCTTTAATGCAGTAAATAATGTAAAAGATTAACTTAAAATTAGAATTCAAAACTACAAGAAAAACGTATTATGTCCCGTTAAATTCCTTAAAGAGCAGAAACATCTGCAAGAAAATCAAAATATGCATTAAGACAGTCGATGCTAACCCAGATATTATTTATAGGCTAAGCTAATTTCGATACACTAGTCATTTTCAGTACCACATATTACTTTTTGCTTGACGGCTGCGACAGAATGTAGTGCGAGTGAGCAACTCCTAAAGGCTCCTACTAGAGTAGGTAATATGGGCTACTGAAAATGACTAAAGTGTCGCAAACTGTTAAGCCAACAGATAATATTAGTGCAAGCATTGACTGATAACCTTTATAATCAAATTTAGTGAGCTCTATGCCAACAATATGACAAATTTGAATAAAAGAATGAGTGAATTACAAATTGTTACATACCTAGTGGGAAACCTAATCTCTAACAAAAAGGCTGAGGAAGCCTAAAAGACATTCGACAACGAAATATTACGCAAATGTTTTGGAACAACTAGTCGATGAGAAAACATAGAACTTATCGACCTCCTTGAAGAATCTCATATTGTGGGAAAAATTAGTACAAAAAGAATTAAATGAATTAGTCGTATAATGAGATCACAACAAGACAGCTTCATCAGTAGCGTGATAGAATAATCCCGAAAAGAAGAAAATCTTTTGCAAGGGCCGAGAATGGGATTATTAGATTATGTGGAAAAGGACTTAAATTTTTTTAGAAGTGTTATTTGGCGACAACAATGTAAAAAAGACAACTTTAACTAAATATTGTTAAATCACTGGTGAAGAGCTTAATGGGTTTAACTGCATTGTAATAATAATAATAATAATAATAATAATAATAATAACAACAATAGTCATGAATATCAAACTAAAACACTATAACACATTAGTGAGGCTGTCAGATCTCTATCCATCAGAGTGCCTACCCGTAACCAGGAAGACCCTAATAAGAATCCTCGAATTACAGGAAAGCAAATCCCTGCGAAAGACAGTGAGATCAACGATCCTATCAGATAAAAGATATGGTATAAACCTAGTCGTAAACATTACAAACACCAAGGAAACCTAACCGATGCCATCAGCAGAAGACGACTGGCTTTGTATGACGACTTGTATGGAATGGACCTCCCATACGCCGTCCTATAAGATCTTCAAGGTAAGCCACTGGAAACCTGCATATCAAGCATATATTGAAATTCGTTGCAGAACTTCATATTAATCGAGACTTAATAACTAACTGCAACTTAGCTATTGAAACGCGAGCCTTCCTAATATCCCTTAGAGACGTTAGCTGCAGTGAGACTAGGAAATAGTCCGAGGAACGCAAGATGGAATTTAGCAGGATACTGAAGGAACCCTGGGCTAACAGGAAAGCTCAAGCCACTGACAAGAAAACAGTTATTATACTTCACTAGAAGTGGCAGACGACAACAGAACAGCAACAACACCAGTACTGTGGTGCACAGGTGGCCCTAACGACCCACAACCCCCTAAGTGGTTTACTGTGAACAGTGGACTATTTGAAAGACGACTCGGCGCCGATTGTGGTGGTAAACTTAGACGCCTTTCGTTATAACACATCTTTCTTTCAATTATACCACAAACAAAATCTGTCACGTATGTAACTACAAGATAGAAATTTAATTTATGAATAAATGGCAAGTGCTTCCCTTTCTTTATTTTTTACTGTATTATATTTTATTTTTTTACGAACTACAAGTGATTTGCTTTAACTGTTTGTTCTCAACTAAACGTATCTTATTACATTAACATGAGCCTGAACTGAAGCATTTCGTTGTTTAGTGCTCGAAATTTTTGAAATGAAATTTATTTAGCATTACATAATTTTTCCGGTGTCTGGCACGTTAGACTATTACCGTTTCGTGACACATGCAGTATGCAGGTGAATCCTGAGGCCTGACTCTGTGGTATTCTCCCCACCATCTGAGCTATTTTTTCAACACCACAAAATCAAACGTTTTAAACCTCATATCGACCAGTACTGCCACAATAGCAGCTAATGTTAAAAAAGAATGTAAAGTCAGTGACATAACCCTTCTGAAAATGCAAGTGCTGTAAGTCCCTCATATAAAAATCTAAACATACGTATCTGTGAAAAGTAGTATAAGTTCTTATCCCGAATTTATTCGTGTAATTAAACGGTGCACAACTCTTCATCACTTTTCTGCACATGCACTGGAATGTGTAGACAGCACAGTTACGACTAACAAATACTGTACGTATGCACAAATAAACATATAATGTTGGATCTGTGGACTTACAAGCCACAATACACTTCAACTTACAAAACAATGGCCTCTAGCCGGAGGTTCAAAATATCCCGCACCTGCAGCGCCCTCAGGGAAAGCAGTCATTTTTACAAGGTCATCGGATTTCCCAAACGAGTTAAAATAATAAAAACTAGATTAAGAATGGCCCTCTGCGTGTATCGATCTCGGCGCTATCAACTGAGTCTGCTTTCGTATTTGTCGACTTCTCAATACGATACATACACAAACACGCACTTTCGAAGCAGTAATAAAAAGTTACAGAAGGTTAGCCCTAGGAGACGGGCACGTTTAATGCACTCCTCGAGAGAAGAGGCAGGCCGCCGCAGTAGGTTACAGCTGGCTGCGGCCCACTCGTGGAGGAGGCTGCGGGATTGGTATGCCCTGCCCCAGGTTAAGTCATCTCGCAGCGCGTGGCGTGAAATATCGTTTGTCATCCAGCTCCAGCTGTAGAGAAGTTATGCCGGTGGGAATTTATGCGGCTCGCCGTGGGAGGGGCGGCGGCCGGCCAACGCGCGAACGGAATACTCCACAACGGGCCGGGATTTATTTCCGCTCGCGAAGCTGTTCATCCTCATAGGGGGAATTATATATTTTGTGCGAGACGCCGCAAGTGCTGTCGGGGAATTCTCACGCAAGTTACCCACGTGCATGTAATGTATGAACTTTTCGACCTCCTTCACAGGCGCACACAGACTGTTATTACGCGCCCGTACAGAGTACTACACCGACAAACACAACAGGTGGTGTATTCTATGTGTCAGAGCCTTCTCGTGAAAAGTAGGTTAAAACCGGTCGACGTTAGTAATAAAATGGCGTTTCGCGTTTGAAATATTTCTCGTAGCATCTGCATTACCCTCAAGTTAGGACAAAGGTCCCTTAATGAGAAGTAGCGTCATACGGTGATTGAATTTGTCCTCCAGAAGAGGTTACGTGATGATCTGTAGACCGACCATCTGGCAGTGCATGTTTTCAGAAGTAGAATTTATCGTATGGCATTGCTGCCTGCGAGACACTGAGGGATAAGCTATGCCATTTAATTAGGAATGCATACGCGTTAGTGCAACCTAGGCTCTGAAAGTATTATATGTAGTTTTAGGTATTCAGAGGTTTCCATGTATCGCTTAAAGCAAATGCTGGTAAAGTTCCTTTCGAAAGGACCCGCCCAATTTCCTCCCCATCCTTGCCTTAAAGCAAATGCTGGCTTGGTCTCTTTCAAAAGGACCCCGCCGATTTCCTCCCTCTGCCCAATTCGAGCTTGTGTTTCATATCTTTTTTTTAATCACAAGCGAGGGTATTGCAGTTAAGACACACATAAGTAATTTCAGATTAGTTCCACACCCACTATAGCAGTAATTACGAAATAACCTTCGAGTGCAAAAAAGATGTTGCCAACACTTCGAATAGAAAAAAATGGCTGAGGAAACTTGAATCTCGTAAAGCTGTCTATTGTGTAATATTAAACATTCCCACGTTTGCAGACACAAGTATCTCAATATGTTTCTCCCTAAAGGTGGAGGGCAAAACATCACACCTACAGGTTGGTTCAAATGGCTCTGAGCACTATGGGACTTAAAATCTATGGTCATCAGTCCCCTAGAATTTAGAACTACTTAAACCTAACTAACCTAAGGACAGCACACACATCCATGCCCAAGGCAGGATTCGAACTTGCGACCGCAGCGGTCGCGCGCTTCCAGACTGTAGCGCCTAGAACCGCTCGGTCACATGGGCCGGCTGCGAGTTTTCAAAGCATACTAAGGGGGAAGTCGCAGTTGTTATTTCGTCAGTACAGAGCGAGGAACAAACTGAATCAAGAGCTAGATATTACAAGAAAGGTGATAACACTGAATGGCATGAGAAGTTTCATCCGCATGGTATCGCACACGATACGCAATAGACGTTGGGTGTGTACTGAAACGTCCTCCTGTCGCCACAGTATCTTACATAAATGTATGTAAGAAGGTAGTTGATGTTGACACTAGTGAAATGTTAGTCGCCTGTGTATTCGTACTGTGATTTTTTTAATACTGTTCTTCTGAGTCATAACCGTCGTGGACGATTTCAGTATCGGTATAAGAGAATGAGAAAACTGTATAGAAACTACATGTATGCTAGTCTCAGGAGATCAGTAATGTAGTTCCACCTGGGTGCAGCTCCGTCCCCATATCGACACGATCGACAAGATTAACTTTGCACTGTGACTAAGGCTCTGAACTGGTATTCGGGAGAAGCAGGTTTGAAATCATTGCCCAGTCATCCTGGTGTAAATTTTTAATAGCGTCTCGAAATCACTTCAGGTGAATGCTGATTGCAAAACAAAAAATGTAACATTTAGCTAGGACATAGGCATAAATATTTATTAGCGTTTTGTTATTCCAGTAGCCATCGAGCACTGGAAACTGTGACAGTAACAAGTATCAAGCGAATATGTTCGGTGGCTATATAAGGGGCACTATCACATACAGCAGCTGTAGGGAAGGTAGAGACCTGACAGAGTCCTTGGGAACTCTAAGCAATGTAACTAGTCCACGAAGAAGATAGATAAAAAACAGTCCTGAGTATTTCTTGTCTCTAGGATCCGCATAAGGTATGACAGAGAGAGGGAGAGAGAGAGAGAGAGAGAGGATTCAAAACAAATCTGCGCACTTCGTCACGTGTTCCCTTTATCAGCGCGACAGGGCCACAAAAATGATCAATCAGTTCCAGACACATGAGCATCAAGAGGGGCCTATGCATCACGAGATGTTTACTGTTTAAAATCCGAGGTCACGTGCGAAGAAGAGTGAAACAACTCTTTCTCCGAGGAAAAGTAGAACCACACTGTCCGTGCGTTTTCCGCCAATATTAAAGGCAAAGAGTCGATAAAACGATGCATAACATAGGAAGCCAGAAGCGGCCATTCCACTACACACACACACACACACACACACACACACACACACAGAACCACAATGTGGGGATGACTAATTACATGATATAAAAATATATGCTAATCTGATGCGGCCGATACAGAAGCGACATAAGACATTGGATTCCTAGAAGAGGAGCGCCATGTAGCCATTGTCTGCTTGATAGTGCGTAGTTTATTAGGGGGCCAGCAGCCCAGCAGGTGGTGTGCCGTCTCCGAGTAAATAACAGTCTTATTTGAGCCCACAAATCCGCGATTTGGATCGTCAAAGCGAGTGCTGGGTGAGTAAGTGATTCCCTAGCCAAACGGTCAGTCAGTTTATTTCCTGGAATACCCATCCGGCGTGGGACCCAGAGAAATAGAACTGAGCAGGTAGTACGACTAAAATCAGAAATACTGTCGCTAACAGCAGATATTATAGTGCGATAAGAGCCTGGAAACTGATCACTGAGTCACTACAGTTCAAAGGCAGTAGAGGGAACACTATTTAATAAAAGGTAGCGCGCTATTAATGACTATCAGCTACGTTGTGAAAGGTGTTCCTGAACCCAGGGAGACGTAAAAGCATATCACATTCTAACAACGGCCTTAGCACTATCAATGCAAATAACGGCAGCACCCTGATACACCGAAGGAACTGAGAGGAACAGACGCCGAAAGGCCATGGGAATGACTGAAGCTGTTTTCTTTACTCTATCCATGCTCTGTACGGTACGTTTATTAAGTCGTACGTTTAGGATCAACACCAAATATTAGCAAATATTTGAATTAGGCGCTGATAATCTGCAGTTCTCTCCGCGTTTAGTGACAACTTTCTAACGATGTCACCCCATTCTACACTACTACGTCGTCTGTTCAAAGCCTCCCAGAGCTCCAGATGTTATCCCCACATCACTGATATGTGTTATTAACAACAGCAACAACCACGCAAACCTCCGAAGATGGGTTTAATACACTACTGGCCATTAAAATTGCTGCACCAAGAAGAAATGCAGATGATAAACGGGTATTCATTGGACAAATATATTATACTAGAACTGACATGTGATTCCATTTTCTCGCAATTTGGGTGCTTAGATCCTGAGAAATCAGTACCCAGAACAACCACCTCTGGCCGTAATAACGGCCTTGATACGCCTGCGCATTGAGTCAAACAGAGCTTGGATGGCGTGTACAGGTACAGCTGCCCATGCAGCTTCAACACGATACCACAGTTCATCAAGAGTAGTGACTGGCGTATTGTGACGAGCCAGTTGCTCGACCACCATTGACCAGACGTTTTCAATTGGTGAGAAATCTGGAGACTGTGCTGGCCAGGGCAGCAGTCGAACATTTTCTGTATCCAGAAAGGCCCGTACAGGACCTGCAACATGCGGTCGTGCATTATCCTGCTGAAATGTAGGTTTTCGCAGGGATCGACTGAAGGGTAGAGCCGCAGGTCGTAACACATCTGAAATGTAACGTCCACTGTTCAAAGTGCCGTCAATGCGAACAAGAGGTGACCGAAACGTGTAACCAATGGCACCCCATACCATCACGCCAGATGACACGCCAGTATGGCGTTGACGAATACACGCTTCCAATGTGCGTTCACCGCGATGTCGCCAAACACGGATGCGACCATCATGATGCTGTAAACAGAACCTAGATTCATCCGAAAAATGACGTTTTGCCATTCGTGCACCCAGATTCGTCGTTGAGTACACCATCGCAGGCGCTCCTGTCTGTGATGCAGCGTCAAGGGTAACCGCAGCCATGGTCTCCCAGGTGATAGTCCATGCTGCTGCAAATGTCGTCGAACTGTTCGTGCAGATGGTTGTTGTCTTGCAAACGTCCCTATCTGTTGACTCAGGGATCGAGACGTGGCTGCACGATCTGTTACAGCCATGCGGATAAGATGCCTGTCATCTCGACTGCTAGTGATACGAGGCCGTTGGGATCCAGCACGGCGTTCCGTATTACCCTCCTGAACCCACTGATTCCATATTGTGCTTACAGTCATTGGATCTCGGCCAACGTGAGCAGCAATGTCGCAATACGATAAACCGCAATCGCGATAGGCTACAATCCGTTCTTTATCAAAGTCGGCAACGTGATGGTACGCACTTCTCCTCCCTTCACGAGGCATCACAACAACGTTTCACCAGGCAACGCCGGTCAACTGCTGTTTGTGTATGAGAAATCGGTTGGAAACTTTCCTCATGTCAGCACGTTGTAGGTGTCGCCACCGGCGCCAACCTTGTGTGAATGCTCTGAAAAGCTAATCATTTTCAATCACAGCATCTTCTTTCTGTCGGTTAAATTTCGCGTCTGTAGCACATCATCTTCGTGGTGTAGCAATTTTAATGGCCACTAGTGTACAAAGTTCATTACGGTTGTCAGTGTGCTGCTTACAACCAGACTGAAATGCACACTGGGAAGCAGATAGTGATTTAGCCGAAAACGCAGCACCGAGGCCACGATTCTTAAGAGCATTAGCTAGTTAATTTGGGTCGACGTCTGAGGCTAGAGGTTTCTGCTACTATAAGTTAGCGCGATGAGCAAGCGTGCGCCTGGTTCCGGCTTAAACGTAGCGTCCTGGCGAGCGGCCGCTATTTAATACGAGGGCGTTCACTTCCAACAGGCTGTCATCACGTCAGTTCGTATTCCGTTGACGCAGCAGGCTGACATCTACGAGAGAGGGGACGGATTTTTATGCCGTAATCGCGGCCATTATCTAAATTTTACGGGCGGCCAATGATACAAATATCGATACTGGCCGCGAGTGCGCGGGTTCAGATTTTCTCTAAACAGCCGCTTATTAGCGTCGGCGCGCGCGCGAGTAGCAATTCGGCGAGAAGAGGAAGAAGTTATGAATCTGAAGCACGTGCGCGTGGCGCGGCCGGCGCAGATACAATCTGCCGTGATGAACGGCCAGCGCCCGCGCTTCCGGCCCGCCGCCCGGGGCGCTCTCTCGGTAGCTGCCGCTTACCTACACACACACACACATTCTGCTTTTTCGTGTATTTCTCGCTCGTATAGCTGAGCGGTCAGAACGGCAAACTGCCATACGGAAGACGTGTGTTCCAAGTCCGGTGCCGCCGGCAATGTTTGCGCGAAACGATGACCAATCGGCGTCGCGAAGACAATGGGGAGTTAGCTGAAGGGTGTGATACAATTGGGTTGAAGACTTCCGAGAAAACACCTCTAAGTACATCGTTCTTAATCGACATGCATTACTAACATCGACGTTGATAGCACTTCCTACATTTGACAGCGATAAACACTGAGGCGACGAAAGTCGTGGGATAGAAATATGCGCATATACAGATGGCGGTAGCGTCGCTTACTTCTTCTTCTTCTTTATCGTCACCTTGTCCCACGTCACGTAGGGTTGGCGTTGCTCTTCTGGATCCTTCTCCTCCATAGTACTCTATCCATTGCCTCTTCCTTCTTCCATCCTTTCTCCCTTAGGTCCCCGCATATCTTCTCCTTCAACCTCATCTTCGGCCTTCCTCTCCTTCTCGCTTCTTCAATCTTTATATCTTCAACTCTGTTTCCGATATACTCTTCCCCCTTTCTCTGTAAGTGTCCGTACCACCTTAGTCTGCTCTCTTGTATCTTTTTCCCCGTGGGTCTCACTTTCACAGCTCCTCTAACAAATTCATTTCTAATCCTGTCCTTCCTTGTTACCCCACACATCCACCTCAGCATCCTCATCTCCGCCACTACCATCTTCCTTTCCTGGGCTACTGTGATTGGCCATCTCTCTGCCCAGTATATCATAGCAGGCCTTACCACCGACTTGTACACTTTCCCTTTCAACCCAATGCTCACCTTCTTGTCACACAACACTTTACTCATTTTCCTCCAGTTATTCCAACCGCAATTTATTCGTTGTTGTATCTCGCTTTCTAGTCCTTCGTCCCTCTGTATGTACGACCCCAAGTATCTAAATTTTCAGACCTATTTCAGCTCATCATCCTCGATCTTGCAAGACCTCATCTGCACATCTTTCAGTGCTAAATATTCTGACTTTGTCCTGCTAATTTTCATCCCTCTTTCTTCTAGTGCCTTCCTCCAATCCTCCAGCTTTTCCTCAAGTCAGTCGATGCTCTGCTCACAAAGAAGCACATCATCTGCAAACATATTCCACGGCGCTTCCTTCTTCACATCTTTCACCAGCACATCTATAATCAGGTCAAAGAGGTAGAGACTAAGCGCAGACCCTTGATGTAACCCTACTTTTACTGGAAACTCCTTTGTCATGCCCACACTACTTCTCACCTGTGTCATTGTTCCTCTATACATTTCCTTCACTAACCTCACAGGAAATGTATAGAGGAACAATGACACAGGTGAGAAGTAGTGTGGGCATGACAAAGGAGTTTCCAGTAAAAGTAGGATTACATCAAGGGTCTGCGCTTAGTCCCTACCTCTTTGACCTAATAGCGTCGCTTACATATAAAAGGGCAGTACATTGGCGGAGCTGTCATTTATATTCACGTGATTCATGTGGTAAGGTTTCCGACGTGATCATGTGCCCACACGACGGGAATTAACAGACTCTGAACACGGGAGAGTGGATAGAGCTAGACGCATTGGACATTCCGTTTCGGAAATCATTAGGGAATTCAATATACCGCGATCCACAGTGTCGAGAGAGGCCGAGAATACCAAATTTCAGACATTGCCTCTCATCATGGACAACGTAGTGGCCGACAGCTTTCACTTAATGACCGAGAGCTGCGACTTTGCGTAGAGTTGTCCGTGCTAAAAGACAAGCAACAATGCGTGAAATAGCCGCAGAAATCAGTGTGGGATGTACGACACACGTAGCCGTTAGGACAGTGCGCCGAAATCTGGCGTTAATGGGCTTTGGCAACACATGACCGACGCGAGTACCTTTTGCTAACAGCACGACATCGCGTGCAGCACCTCTCCTGGGATCGTAACCATGTCGGTTGGACTCTAGACGAGTGAAAAATCGTGCCTAGTTTGATGAGTCCCGATTTCATTTGGTAAGAGCTGATGGTAGGGAACGACGAATCCACGGATGCAATTTATCAACAAGGCGCTGTGTAAGGTGGTGGTGGCTTCATAATGATGTGGGCTGTGTTTACAACTGAACAGATCATTGACTGGAAATGGTTATGCTGGGCTACTTGGAGACCGCTTGCAGCCGTTCGTGGAGATCTTGTACCAAACAACGATGAAATTTTTGTGGATGACAATGCGCCATGTCACCAGGTCATAATTGTTCGCGACTGGTTTGAAAAACATTATGGACAATTCGAGGGAATGATTTGGCCAACCAGATCGCCCGGCGTAGGACATAATCGAGAGATCAGTTCGTGCACAAAATTCTTCACCGGCAACACTTAAGCAATTATGGACGGCTGTAGTGGCACCGTGGCTCCATATTTCTGTAGGGGACTTCCAACGACTTGTTGAGCCAATGCACTACGCCGGACAATGGGAGGTCCGACACGATATTAGGATGTATCCCATAACTTTTGTCACCTCGGTGTAAGCTCACCGTACAAAATATTAGTCACCCTGTAAAACAGCACAGTGGTCACTTTGAAACGCTGTACACGTGTAGAATATATGTGACCCTCTACGGATGACGTAAGTCATGGCAGTGAAAAAAGATTACAGAACCAGTTCCAGTTTCTTCTACATCCTGCACACACTGTGCGTTAAACGTCACATCGGGTCGTCAATACATTCGATGCTGTGCATCACATGAAAGAAAGAAAATCGCGACTCGTCGCACTACATTACACGCCTAAAGTCAACTACTGTCATGTTTATGCGTCATTTGGCCCCTTCAAGACGAGCAGCTTGACACAGGGTGTAAAAGAAGGGTGTGTCCAAACATTCAGGAAACATTCATCACATGTAGGGGAAGCTTTAGTCTGATAATTATCTTACATATCTACTTCTGAAGGGAGCGTGATGATCGTGCCAGGGGATGGCCATAGGATGGTAACGTCTAGTGAAACCGGTAGCCAGTAAGCAAAATAAAAAAAATTAAAAAACTACGTCTATGGAGTAAAACATATAATACTGCTAAAGATTACTGGCAGCTATTCTAGCCGACAGTATATGAACAATATGGAACTCTCCACGCTTCCCTGCCTTCTGCCATCCTCACAAAGAGAAATAATATGTATGATAGGGGCATGGTACAGAAACTCTTTATTTTAATGTTAGAGCTCATTTTCTACTTCTCTTCATAATCACATTAATCATGTGCAACACACAAAAACAGAATGTACCAGCATCACAAGAAACATTTCTTGCGTGAAATGTTCAAAACATCTTCGTAGTTACGTCTGGTTAGAATGTAGTGGCATGGGATGTTGAAGCATACTACTCGTGACTGGGAAGGCCTAGAAGGACTAGGACACCTCAACCGGAGGAGGAACTTCTTCGTGCAGTTGACAACATCCCTAGTTGACAATTGTCTAATTGTCTGCAACAAGTAATGTAGGCCACGCAACTGTCTGGAGAACGCTGCACGAGAACCTGCTGCATCCGTACCATGTACAGTGTGGGAGGGCATGGGATGTCGAAGCTCATTTTCCTGCTTGGGTACACTTCGACGAATGGTTCATTCAACAACGTATCAACTCTCACTTTAGTGCGAATGGGAGGTGTTCACGGAAGAGGCTTTGTTTCAAATTACATGACTAACGCCTTGAAGAGTTGTAGAAATTGAGCTCTAACATGGAAATGAAGCGTTCTCGGACCCATGTTCAATAGCACACTCTCTTCCTTTACGTATGAGGAATGTTTCCTGAAAGTTTTTACCATACCTTTTTGTTATGTTTTGCGGGGTACACGACGCTGTATGCCATAGCTTGCAGTTACCTTTGCAATGTTCGTTCGAGCACTGGCTGAGACAGACATGCAGTCAGTGAGAGGAGAAATTTCTGTCGGGATTGGTACCGATTGTCACTGACGAGGCGTGACACACTCCGATCCCTGTTCGTTTGGGTGGTTTTGCGACCACTGTTCTTCCGCCGTGTTTCATGGTTGCGGGTGGTACAGCATCATTTGCAGACACGATGGACAGTCTGCGTTGATAAAAGAACAAATCGAGTAACTTCATTCAAGGTGCGGCCATGTGCACGTCCAAACACGAAAACTAATGTCTGCCTACCGCCGCGTCTTACTGCGCTGATTCCATACAACCGACTGTCTCATAAGCGCCGCTTTACTGCAGTTAATAACTTCTGTAGTGGAAGGTCACAACGTCTCATGATAACAAGGTACAAGTTTTACACCTTTACAGCGCTGCAAATAGACCAGTGGACTGTTTTCAGGCTGATGTCTAAAGTTAAGTGTGATGAGTTTATAGACCACAGTGCTTCCTCAGGGCGAATAATTAAATACAGAACACTTGCATCAAAATGATCGATGTAGGAGTGGCAGGCAGTTGTACACTCTGCGCTATGAAACAGTAAACTCCCACTTATCTTTACGTATCATCAGAGTGTCTTCACGTAGATATAGCAATATTGCAAATTATGACTTTTGGCACTACTGATAGATGCCATAAATCGTGTCCTGTAAGAGAGTAAAGGCATTTCGAGTCACGCACGGTCGTATGGATATGGAAACGGCTGAGATGGTGCAAGACGAACGCTTTCTAGCACTTAGCCAGTAATCTCTCATCCCGAGAAGGACGGAGGAAAGTGCACACTCACCTCACTTCACGTACAGTGGAGGGGTTGCTTATCGGCGGTACCGTTCGACGTTTACGAAGGGCATTCCGCTCGGCCGGCGCCAGCATCTAAAGAGCCTTCCTTCCCAGGCGGCTGGCTCTGCCTGCTATTTCCTCTCCCATCTCTAGCCGTAAAGCAGTGGGTCGCAGTTGCCGTGCTCAGTACTACACATTTCTAGAAGTGGCGCGTTTCCTTCTACTTTCTTCACGTTTCTTTCATTTTGCCCCTAAAAATCTTTAGCTACTACCATCCACAGTATATTAATAAACACATTAAAATTTACTTTTGTTTACTTTCACCCACAGTTGTGCAATATTTCAGATATGACAACGTTTTATTTCTGATCTATCAGGATATGCATTTATTTATTTACGATCATTTCGGGTGTTGTGCAATTTTCAAGTAACAACAGTAACAATATAAATCGCTAAAAGATCACGTTAATATTATAGAAACATTCTGTTCTGGGAAATTTGTAACTGTCAAATTATGCTTTAAAAGTTACACCCTTTCCTAACTCACTATGAAATACGTCGATGCAACTGATTCCTCTCAAGAGGACACTGCCCTCCCGGAATATTCGTCGCAACTTTAACGGTGGTTCGTTCGCTTCGACTAGTAATGCGTTGGTTGGGATTGACGTGAACGCTCCAAGGCTTTGTACTGCATAATGGCCGACCGGTGTGGCCGTGCGGTTCTAGGCGCTTCAGTCTGGAACCGCGTGACCGCTACGGTCGCAGGTTGGAATCCTGCCTCGGGCATGGATGTGTGTGATGTCCTTAGGTTAGTTAGGTTTAAGTAGTTCTAAGTTCTAGTGGACTGGTGACCTCAGATGTTAAGTCCCATAGTGCTCAGAGCCATTTGAACCATTTACAACTGCATAGTGTCGAGTCTTTCTAGCGTGCTGCCTGATGTTGATCCATAGCACAGGTGTCCACAATCAAAGATTGTCCTTAGTAGGGGCCAGTATAGAGACATCGAAGTCCGTCTACCACAACCCCCCCCCCCCCCCTCCATACTTCAGTCGTAGCTCAGATGAGACTGTAAACTTTCGCTTCTGGTAATGATATGTCGAGTACGAGAAGCTCATTTTTAGCTATCATCGACAATCATTCCAAGATTTGAGTTTTTCTGAAAGGTATGTTGTCCCAGATGCATTGTTTGAGGAAGTGGAATCCTATAGAGAGTAAAGATCGTAAGAGTAGAGTTGCTATAGGACATTTCGAAGCCAGTTTCTGTGCACTTTTTCGAGATTCCCATTTTAGTCACGTTTGGGTGATGGCTCAAGTGTGTGCTTGAGTTTCGAGTAGAAAATTCCGAAGGCTGTCTTTGTTTACCTTGAGTGGTCTTGTGTTTTACTGGATGATGCTATAGACCATTTTGAGATGTAAGGAGTGGGATAACACATTTTTTACTTATATCCTGATTTAATTTGTTTGTATTACTGGAGTGGGCCTATTAGTAGCCTGCAAGTACGATATATCATTCACCACTGCCATAATTGCACTTAAAATGTTGTTAATGTGGTAGTTCCTCACATCGATTCCAGTTGGTCTTTCAGTAGTGTTTCGTATAGGTTCCAGTCGGCTTTATTTGTGTTCCATTTCCTAGGTTGTGCACTTATTATGATCACAATTAGCAAGTGATCGAACCTAAATTTAGACAGTGCAGGGGATGTTATGCTCAAGTTCATTGCCGTCGGAGCTGCATTTGGTTGGGGTGTTCATGTGGTTGAGCCATCATTTAGTACTATAGGGTTCTCCGAATCTGGGACATGCACTAGCATTTTTCACATTGCGTTGCCATCTCTGCAGCCCCACAGTGTCTGGTGGCCGTTAAAGTCACGTAGTAGCAGACGGGGTTTTCCAGGAGAGGCAATGATTGTTGTTAACTGTTGTCTGGAACGTCTGTCGTTAGATGCTTTGTATGCTGAGACCAAATTCAAAGGGAGGTCCTTGATCGGCAACGAATACCCACCATTCGCTGAATGCCAGTATTGATAACGGAAATGTGGAGACCTTGTTTTACCAACCGCACACATCGCTGTAGCCATCATCTGTATCTTCTCTAATGACAGAATAGCCCGGGATTGCTAGTGTTTCGTTCGGTTTTTGCCATGTTTCAGTGATGGCTCAAACGTGTGCTTGAGTTTCGAGTAGAAAATTCCGAAGGCTGTCTTTGTTTGCCTTGAGTGATCTTGTGTTGTACTGGATGATTCTATAAGCCATTTTGAGATGTAAGGAGTGGGATACCATATTTATTACTTATATCCTGATTTAATTTGTTTGTAGTACTGGACTGGACCCATTAGTAGCCTGCAAGTACGATATATGATTCACCGGTGTTATAATTATACTTAAAATGTTGTTAATGAGATAGTTCCTAACAGCACTCTGTTGACTGAGTCTGCGAAATTGTGGTGGGTAGGGTTCAAATGGCTCTAAGCACTATGGGACTTAACATGTGAGGTCATCAGTCCCCTAGACTTAGAACTACGTAAACCTAACTAACCTAAGGACATCACACACATCCATGCCCGAGGCAGGATTCGAACGTGCGACCGTCGCAGCAGCGCGGTTCCGGACTGAAGCGCCTAGAACCGCTCGGCCACAGCGGCCGGCGGTGGGTAGGGTTGGGACCAATTGGACCAAGAGGAAGGCTGAGTTCTGGTTGGTACAACTGGTCCCGTGTGGTGGGGTCATCTATTTCCTACAGACTCCGCGCGTTGCTGGTGGGGTAGTTGGGCACGCTGTATTAGAGGAGGGGGCAGTGGTAGAGGTGGTGACTCTGGAGGCACCTTTCCTGACGTCTGTGGCGTTGTCGTCATGACATGGACTGGTTGCGGCGGATCGTGGGTGACGGTGCTGATAATTGCATTGAACCGTTGCTGAGTCGGGAGGGGCGGGAATTCTGTACTCTGTCTCGTAATGTTTGAGGGAGAAGTAACTGCATTCGCGTAAGGCCTGTTTTCAAACACAGTGCTGCTTCTCAGAAGGTAATATTATTGAGAGGCATCGTTTTGTTAATTTGCTTGTGTTTAAAACACATTAGGCAGTTTGATCGGTTGATCGACCCTCTCACGGGCATCACTTCTTAGTGGCCCTGCACAGTACGCACATCATGTAGTACTTCTGCACTGTTTGCTGACATGTCCATATCGCAGACAATTATAACACTGCAAGATGGAGGGTACATATGTTCAAATGGTTCAAATGGCTCTGAGCACTATGGGACTTAACTTCTGAGATCATCAGTCCCCTAGAACTTAGAACTACTTAAACCTAACTAACCTAAGAACATCACACACATCCATGCCCGATGCAGGATGCGAACCTGCGACCTTAGCGGTCGCGCGGTTCCAGACTGTAGTGCCTAGAACCGCTCGGTCACCCTGGCCCGCTACATAAGTCCACTAGAAAGTAAACTCCATGAATGTAATCAAACTGTGGGAGCCGCTGTGATCTAAACGTCACAACACAAACTATAGGCTGCTTTGTTACCTCTTGAACATTCAGAATTGCAATTTTACTAAATCTCCCGCTGGCAATAACTTCGCAACAACGCTTCATTTGCGTTAGTAATTCGTCCCCCGTAAGGGAGGTTTCAGCATCATTGATGATCCCCTTTTTAATAGTAAATAACTTACGGAATGACGTCCTCCAAATTTGCTTTATCTAAGAAAGAGTGTTAAACTAAGGCATTGGCCGTTAATCCTGACACACTCTCAATTTTCACACGGTTTTCCCCAGCCGCCGTAATACTGATTATGCGCTTCAAAACGACTCACAGTCCTGTCTAATGAGTTCAGCTAGTACGATTGTGTGGAGCCTGCCCATGTTACAAATAAGATGAAAGGTAGCTGCGTACAAATTAGCAGTGCAACTTACATGTTGTTGGGTGATGGTACCTCCTTGGGTGGCGTCAACACTTTGCACTTTCTCCATTTTGTCTCATCGGTCGTCGTCTCCTTCCTGCTCCGTGCGGTCCCGTTGGCGTTTCTGTGAGGGCTGCATGTCTCCTGCTGTAGTTGCATTGACAGGTGGAACACGTTGGTGTGCGCCTGCGTTGTGGAACACGATGATTGCGTCGCCAATCACTTCACTTCGATAATGGATGCATGAAGTGCTTCAGTATCCATTGCGACACTTCGAGGCTGCTTTAGTGAAATTCGTGGAACAGGGGGCTGCAATCACCACCGTTCATAGTGGTGACAGCAGCGTAACAAGAATTTTAAAGATTCGGTGTATACCATGGAAGTAGAAAAAATACGGAAAGCACTATCACACTATCACTGCACACACTCCGCGAGCACTAGTCGGCACTGTAGCACGCCACTGTCGTTCTCTCTTCCGCTCCTCGGAACGAACTGCGCAACGGCGATATGAGAAGTCCACCAAGTTACAAACCCTCAAGAAATAAACAGTTTCACACAGCATCTAAAAATAAATTTCGAAAGGTATTTTCATATTACAGCCTCTAAAGTGAAGGACCCTCTAATAATAACAGATCCCCATTGCTTCTTATATTGTCATGAAAGAGAAGAAATGACTGAATAACGATGGGGAAGACCGCGACCTTTTGTAAGGCATCGTCTCAGAACTCGTCTTAAGCGATCGAGAGAAACCACAGAAACCTAATTCAAGACAATCGGACGAGGAGTTTTATGTACAGCTGTTCACACTACTTTGTTTAGTCAGTAGAGTGTAGTATCATTGGCTAAGGAGGCGAGGAAGGAGAAAGAAATGGAAAGAGGCGCCCACGGATAATAAACACCTCAAGAGGTACACTGAATGCCGCATCAGGCGATTTGTGTCCTGCGCTCTCGTCCATACCCATCGACACTGCGGAGTGGTTTCATACTTCTCACACGCGCGCACAGTTTCACACCACGGGACTTCATCGTTCCTAGTCAGTCACATTCACATCTCTTATCAATGGGATACTAACTGACCGAGCTGAGTGTAAGGCGTCATCGCTGTTTCGCAGCCTCTGTTAAAAAGGTATCTTTGGCTGTCGATGTAGGGAAAGTGACAGAAGCTGTCACCTCAGTATTTGAAAATAAATCGCGAAGTGCAACCAAAAATGGTAAGAGGAGCTGCCACAGGTGAATAAAGATAACAGGTGGAGCATGGAATAAAAGCTTCGTGTTTTACTTGAAAAATCACAGCTTCCACCCATTTTGTGAAGTATTGAGCCTACTGATGCCACCTGTTCCTGTAACCTATAATACAACCAAAACTAATGGCGTAAAACACTCATAGAAATGTGCTACGCGTAAAATACGCGCCATTACTAAAATTTTAGATCTTTTTCTGACCTCACCTTCGTTGGCTTCGTCAAGTCACAAACAGACTGTCATCTTCCAGCTTAATATAGTCCTTAGGCTACACTACAGATCAGTCAGTCACCACAGCACAAAAATGACGTCATACGCCACATCATTATAACGACCCAGGTGTAAGCCGAGGACGTCCAGTACCGTTTGGTTCAAGCAAAGACAATCTTTTTTATGAAATGCTAGAAACAAGCTCCAATTTTTCTAAATGATATGTTAAAAGTGCGTCAATAAACTGCCTGTGTCTTTTACGGTATGATACTCGCCTTGGAAGCAAGAGAAACACGGTTTTGTGAAAGGTTCACGAGAATCAGCTGGACAGAAAGAAAATGCAATGAAGATGTTTTGTAAGAAATCAACGTTCACGAAACTTCACAGTAACTATACAAAACAGAAAATGAAACTTTCTGGACACTCATTTTGACACAATAAGATTTTTACAAAAATACAAGGTAATTCAGTTGTCCCTATCGGTGGGTCTTATGCAACTTGCTACACCTTCACAGACACCACGCTCAAGATTTTCATATTCTCTCACTTGTTACGTGCAAACTGTTAGTCCTACAGAGAAAATGAACAGGACCTGTTTGTAGGAAATTTAATAAAGTTAGATTTTGTATCGAGATAAGTTTCCACTGGAGGCCACGGTTGTCGCATCCCAGAAAAATGCGTTTCAAGGTCACCTCTGTACGTTTTTTCTTGAATAATTCGAAAATCACAGCCTCTAACAAAAACGTTTCACAGTATGAAATTATATTACATTAAATTTACTACAAAAAGGTGTGCTTCATTTTTTCTGTAGGAATAGTAGTTCGCAGGTGACGAGAGAGAGAACATGAAAATCTTGCATGTGGTATTTGAAGGCAATGAGGGTTTGCAAAAAAAACCATTGGATGGGGCAGCTGAATCGCCCTGTATTTGAAGAACACATTTTCGAAAGAGAAACAAGGGAATGTCAAGGATGAAAACATTAGAAGATCTATTGGAGATAAAGTGTCGAATTTATAAAGAAATGATGAGGACAGTACAAAACAAAGTATAGTGGTTGCAACAACGAGTTGTAACCTTTAGAAGATTACGATGATGTTGACGATTAATAAAATGATCGTTTCCGCCTACAGGTGGCAAAAGTAATTATTTACTTTATTTATTGCGACTGCAATGTCTAGTTTTAATTGTCTTCAGGGAGGAATCACAAATTCAAATATGCGCACAAGCATAAATACAGCCGCTAGTTCAAACATGAAGCGAGTACGGTGTCGAAGTCATAGGCTAAATGAATAAACACAAAGAAGATAAAATCCAGGACAGAGAAATTTTCGTTTCAGATTCCTACATGAAGATGAGTAATACTCGAAGTTGCAGTCGCAATAAAGAAAAATAAAATAATTTTTGGTAGCCGTAATTGGAAACTATCATGATTAATAACTACATATAGGCTGTGGACTCATCCCACATCGAATGTAGGTAACTGTTCCGCCAACTGAAGATGTACGTCTAGATACATACTCCTTAAGCCACCATATGGTGCACGGCGGATGGTACCATGCACCACTGCTATTCATTCCTTTTCCCATTGTATTCGTAAATGGAGGGAGGAATAATCTACGGTCTTTACGCGAGATGTACGTTGGTGGCAGTAGAACCGATCTGCAGTCTGTCGCAAATGCCGATTCACTAAATTTTCTCATAGTGTTTCCCGAATAGAACATCCTCATACCTCCAGGGATTCCTCTTTGAATTCATAGATCATTTCCGTAATATCTTCCCCTTTGTTCAAACCTACCGGTAACAAATTTACCAGCATACCTCCGAATTACTTCGATGTCTTCCATTAATCTAACCCGCTGAGGGTCCCAAACACTCGATCAGCATTCAAGAATAGATCGCAGTAATGTTCTGTACGCTGTTTGCTTTGTAGATGAGCTACGCTTCCCTAGGATTCTCCCAGTACAGTGGAACCTCGCATAGCGAGCATAATTCGTCCCAGAATCTTACTCGTAGTGCGAAACACTCGTTAAGCGAAACAACTGTGAAATACGCTAATGCGTTCCACGCAGGAAGAGTGCTAAAAGATGTGTCGTATTCACGCCGTTTATTCAAGGAAAATTATGCATACAGTATTATGTACTTTATTATTCACGACCCGTAACTAATTATTTTTACTAGGAAGCTATCTATAGTCAATTGTTTCTGCGACGCTTTAACACTTGGCGAAAATGCGACACAGCATTATCGTCAAATAAATTTGTAGCGCGTGTAGCCACTGCTATATTGGGATGATGATTTACAATGTACGATGCAACCCATTCCCATGCTTTCAGCATTTCTCTTATTGCGCCAGAAGATTGCTGCTTTGCTGTTACTGCCTCCTCCTCCTCATCCGAAGAACTCCTTTCCACAACTCCCTCCTGTGAAACACACTGCAACTCCATAAGCTCTTCGGTGGTCATTTCATGGCTATGATCTTCTACAAGCTCATCGATATCATCGTTATCCACTTCCAGTCCCATGCTCTTGGCCAAAGACACAATCTCTTTGACTACTGGCTCCATAGGTACTGACTCAAATACCTCAGTATCACATTCGACAACGCACTCCGGCCAAAGCTTCTTCGAAGCAGAAGTGAGAGTTCTCTTGGTAACCCCTTCCCACGCCTTTTCGATCATCTTGACGCAGGCAATGATGTTGAAGTGATATTTCCAAAAGTCTCTGGGAGTGAGATTGGTAGCTTCAGTCAACTCAAAGCAATGCTCGAAGAGTGCTTTAGTGTAGAGCTTCTTAAAATTAGAAATAATCTTCTGGTCCATTGGTTGGAGTAACGGAGAGGTGCTGGGAGGCAGAAATTGGATCTTGATGAATTGAAATTCTTCAAGGAAGTGGTGTTGTAGACCTGGAGAATGGGCAGGAGCGTTGTCCATAACAAGCAAGACATGGAGTGGCAGATTCATCTCAAGCAAATATTGTTTCACCGAAGGACCAAAAACTTCATTGATCCAGTCACAAAAAAGATGACGTGTCACGCAAGCCTTGTTGTTGGACCAGAACATCACATTTAACCTGCTCTTCTGGACTTCACACTTCTTGAAGGCTCGTGGAGTTTCTGAATGGTAAACAAGCAGCGGTTTAATTTTGAAATCGCCGCTTGCATTGGCACAGAATAGCAGTGTGAGACGGTCTTTCATTGGCTTGTGACCGAGTAGTGCATTCTCCTCTGCTGTTATAAAGGTACGCTTCGGCATCTTTTTCCAGAATAGACTCGTCTCGTCACAATTAAAAACCTGTTCCGGCAGATAACCCTCAGAATCTACGAGCATCTTGAACTTGTTGGTGAAGTTCTCTGTTGCCATTGTGTCGGAGCTGGCTGCTTTGCCGTGCCTAACAGTGCCGTGGATGCCGGTTCTTCTCTTAAACTTCTCGAACCACCCACGGCTTCCCTTAAACACTTCTTCGGCCACTGGTGATCCTGGCGTCTTCTTAACGAGATCGGCGAAAATCATTCTCGCCTTGTCACAAATGATGTTCTCGTTAATAGTGTCGCCTCGCAATTGCTTTTCATTGATCCATATAAGGAGCAACCTTTCGACATCGTCCAGAATACGAATCCGTTGTTTAGATATTCTTGTCACTCCCTTTGAAGCATCTGTCACCTTGATCTTCTACTTGTTCTTGAGGACAGTACAGATAGTTGACGTAGACCGATTGTATGTGCGTGCTAAATCAGCAACGCTCACACCACGTTCGCGCTTTTCAATGATTTTACGTTTCATTTATAAGGTCATTTTCTTTCTCTTATGGTCGTCTCCTTGTAGCTTTATCTTTGGAGACATTTCTACGAAGGTTATTAAAATTTGCACACAAAAAAAACGCTGTGTGAACACAAGTTTAGATAAATGTGTGATCACAAGCTGCACAAAAATGGTAGCAGAAAGAGCGCTAAACCTAGATTGCAGTACGTACTAAAGACATTGTACATATGCCGCTGCCGACAATGAAAGGTGTTCATATTGTTGAAAGTTTTCCCGCCTCGCGAACGGCTGGTGACCTCACACTAAATCGTGGTCACTCGTAACGCGAAACATCGCTCGTTAAGTGAGCTATTTTTTTTTTTTTTTTTTTTTTTTTACAATTTGTTTTGCTCGTTTTGCGAATTTAGCGTTATGGGAGCTGCTCGTTGCGCGAGGTTCCACTGTACAAACAAGATGGGTGAAACCTGAAACGCGTCTCAGCAAAAGCTAAGTTATAAAAACAGTAGCTGGCTAAGCTAGTTCTTCAAGTAATTCAATCCACAGAAACGGAACTCAATCGCCAGTATCGTGAATAAATTAATTTTAAGATCAATTGCACGGTAGTAGCACACATTTCGCCCAGACTGATCCGTTCCCTGGCTGCTTGCGTCGGCGCGAAACGAAGAGATCGATCCTGTTGTTTCCATCGTCACACATTTTGTCTCCACGGTATCCCTTCACGTTCCGGTTGCGCCCCGAAACGTGCATTAACTTAGCGAACGGGGTGGAAACACCGCGTCTACTACCCGACGTCGCCCGAAGCAGCGTTGACAGGGTGCATCGGCGTTCGATAATTACTGCGCATGCGTACGGCGGGCTGCGCAGTGCGCTGGCGCGCACGTGCCGGCGCAGGAATGTGGAGCGGCTATTGCTCCCGCCCGCGCCGCTCCCGTTGCGTCGATAAGGCGCAGCGGCCACAGCCGTGCCGTACCGGCCATCAGCGGCCGCTCCTCTCTGCTCTCGCCAGTCGCCTTCTCTCGTTCGCGTCTGGTCGCGGGCGGCCGTGTGATTACGCACCGCAGCCCTGAGCTCTGACCCGCGCCGCCGCTGCTGCCGCCGCCACCGTCTGGCAGCGCCACTCAGAGGTCCCCGTTCGAATCCACTTCTAGTTCCGCATTCAGTCACTCGTCTACGTTCTCTCCATTCGTGAAAAAAAAAGGAAAACTAATTCCGTACAGTATATTTTGTCGTCCCTTGCTGAAAGACATGTTGAAGGAAGAGAAAGTAAATCGACACAGAGCTCAAAATTAGTGGCTGTTCCATGTATTAGTCATAGACCACCTGTTAGTAACATGCTGTTGAGAACAGCATTTGGCATATGTACAGGGTAGTTATAATTAAACTTTCGCTACTTGGCCTGTTGTAGACGGAAAACTATTTAACGTACGGGTACCCACTTTTATACAGGGTGTTACAAAAAGGTACGGCCAGACTTTCAGGAGACATTCCTCACACACAAAGAAAGGAAATATGTTATGTGGACATGTGTGCGGGAACGCTTACTTTCCATGTTAGAGCTCATTTTATTACGTCTCTTCACATTAATCATGGAATGGAAACACACAGAAACAGAACGTACCAGCGTGACTTCAAACACTTTGTTACAGGAAATGTTCAAAATGTCCTCCGTTAGCGAGGATACACGCATCCACCCTCCGGAATCCCTGATGTGCTGATGCAGCCCTGGAGAATGGCGTATTGTATCACAGCCGTCCACAATACGAGCACGAAGAGTCTCTACATTTGGTACCGGGGTTGCGTAGACAAGAGCTTTCAAATGCCCCCATAAATGAAAGTCAAGAGGGTTGACGTCAGGAGAGCGTGGAGGCCATGGAACTGGTCCGCCTCTACCAATCCATCGGTCACTGAATCTGTTGTTGAGAAGCGTACGAACACTTCGACTGGCCGGCCGGTGTGGCCGTGCGGTTAAAGGCGCTTCAGTCTGGAACCGCGCGACCGCTACGGTCGCAGGTTCGAATCCTGCCTCGGACATGGATGTGTGTGATGTCCTTAGGTTAGTTAGGTTTAAGTAGTTCTAAGTTCTAGGGGACTTATGACCACAGATGTTGAGTCCCATAGTGCTCAGAGCCATTTTTTGAACACTTCGACTGAAACGTGCAGGAGCGCCATCGTGCATGAACCACGTGTTGTGTCGTAAAGGCACATGTTCTAGCAGCACAGGTAGAGTATCCCGTATGAAATCATGGCGGTGAATCGACGAAGTACAGTACATGCTGACGAAACTCAAATGAGCTCTAACACGGAAATTAAGCGTTTCCGGACACATGTCCACATAACACCTTTTCTTTATTTGTGTGTGAGGAATGTTTCCTGAAAGTTTGGCCGTACCTTTTTGTAACACCCTGTATAAACGGTGTTCACGCTGTGCGCTACAGGATTTGTGTGGTTACTGTGATGTGCTTCGCCAACATGTGGTCCCTGCTCTGCATGAGAGAGGTACTTTGGACTCAACGTTTTGATGCAAGATGGAGCTCCCCCTAGCACTGCACGTGAGGTCACTAGGTTACTTCACAACACAATCGGAGAAAACCTAATCATTGGCCGATCGTTCCAAACTGCGCGGCCAACAAGATCACCAGATTTCATCCAGTGTGTTTTCTGGCTGTAGGGTTATCTGAAGGGCAGGGTTCGTCAACGGGACGCGTTGGAAGTTGAAAATAGGCATCGCCAGGGAGGTAGTCAACGTGCCATCTGAGATGATTCGGGCAGCAGTAGAACAATGTCTAGTGCGGTTCCAGGATGTTGTGGATGCAGGTGGTCGTCACATTGAGCAACGTTTGTAACCTGGAAAGGTCCTGAAGGGTCGTAGACGATTCCTATCGGACGACGATGTGCAGCAGGCACTTACAGGCTTCTTCACGCAGCAGGCCACCGTGTTTTACCAAACGCAATGTAAAAATATTACCCTCAAGTGTGGAAATTAAAATGTGTTTCTTTCAATGATTTATTCGTTATTTCTCTTCCGCTTGTCCTTAAAATTTTTCCACAAAGTTTCCTTGTCCTGCGATTACTCGTTTTTCATGGGAGCCCTCTCAAACAGCAAAAGTTTAATTATTACGATCCTGTACATCTATATTCCGCGCAAGCGTCCTTACGGTGCGTGGTGGAGCGTATTTCTTATCTCTGTTATGTTCGCGAATTGCGCGTGGGAAGAATGGCTGCTAGTAAACCTCAGCACAAGCTCTACTTTCTTCGATTTTCTGTTTGAGGTCATTTCGTGAGAAGTATGTGGAAGGAAATAATATGTTGCTCGACACTTGTTCGAACGTACGCTCTAGGAATTTCAGAAGTAAACCTCTCCGCCGGCCGAAGTGGCCGAGCGGTTCTAGGCGCTTCATGATTTAACTCGCCTCACGGGGTTGGGGGTTGGGTTGTTTGGGGGAAGAGACCAAACAGCGAGGTCATCGGTCTCATTGGATTAGGGAAGGACGGGGAAGGAAGTCGGCAGTGCCCTTTCAAAGGAACCATCCCGGCATTTGCCTGAAGCGATTTAGGGAAATCACGGAAAACCTCAATCAGGATGGGCGGACGCGGGATTGAACCGTCGTCCTCCCGAATGTGAGTCCAGTGTGCTAACCACTGCGCCACCTCGCTCGGTCTAGGCGCTTCAGTCTGGAACCGTGCGACCGTTACGGCTGCAGGTTCGAATCCTGCCTGGGGTATGGATGTGTGTGATATCCTTAGGTTAGTTAGGTTTAAGTAGTTCTAAGTTCTAGGGGACTGATGACCTAAGATGTTAAGTCCCGTACTGCTCAGAGCCATTTTTTTTAAACCTCTCCCTGACTCAAAACACCTTTCTTATATAGTGTGTCAATGGGGATCGTCGAGCATCTTTGTATCGCTCTCGCCGTTTCCAAATGATCTAATGAAGAAACCCGCTGCTTTTCGTTCGATCGTCTCTCTCTCCCTCTTTTCCTTTAATTCAACCCGGTAACAATTTCAGACTGATGAGCAACACTCAAGAACTGGTCGAATAAGTGTCCTGGAAGCCACTTTTGTCGTGGATCAGTTGCATTTTCCAAAGATTCAAATGAATTTCAGCCTTGAATTTGCTTTTCGTATCACTTTTTGCGTGGTTATTTTACTTTAGGCCGCTCCGGATAGGTGTTCGTAGGCATTTTGCAGTACGTAATGTTCCCAGAGATTATTCGCCAATAGCGTAATCGAATTCGTCTCTATATAAGGGGTGATCAAAACGTTTACGTTTGAGGGCGTTGCTGCAGTGTATATGCAAAGCAGCGCGACTCCGATACTGGTATATCAGCACCGACATGTAGGCGAGGCGTGTGTGTGCGGTAAATCCGGAAACATGAAGTATTACGGCGTCATTACCAAAGGCATCCAAACAGGACCGACGTGTTATTCTTTTCTTGGCTGCCGAAGGACAAACAGCGGTAAACATCCATCGGAAAATGAATAGTGTGCATGGGCAGCATGTCTATCGAAACCCACCGTTGTGGAGTGGTGCTGCTGCTTCATGATAATGCGCATCCCCATATCGCAAATGTACGCCACCTCAAGTAGGCGACACTCAAACAACAGCCCTAATAGTCCTGATACCTCCCCATACGGTTATCACGTCCTCGGTCCTGTAAGAAACATCCTGAAGGGTCGTAGACGATTCCTATCGGACGACGATGTGCAGCAGGCACTTACAGGCTTCTTCACGCAGCAGGCCACCGTGTTTTACCAAACGGGTATCTTCAATCTCGTGCATCGCTGGGATGATTGTCTCAATGCGCACGCCGATTTTGCCTGATTGGCATATAGATTCTGGACTGTGCGGCCTTCGAATGGACCTTTTTGATCGTTACTTGTATGAACAATATGTTATTATAGGCAAAGGTATCGTCCGCAAACAGCCTCGTGGAGCTTCTGATGTTATCCACCAGATGATTTTGCCGGCCAGTGTGGTCGAGCGGTTCTAGGCGCTTCAGTCTGGAACCGCGCGACCGCTACGGTCGCAGGTTCGAATCCTGCCTCGGGCATTGATGTGTGTGATGTCCTTAGATTAGCAAGGTTTAAGTAGTTCTAAGTCTAGGGGACTGATGACCTCAGATGTTAAGTCCCGTAGTGCTCAGAGCCATTTGAGCCAGATGATTTATGTGTACTACAAACACACTTCGTTTGTTCCTTTAAGAACGACGTGCTCAGTTCTGACCACAGTCAGGTCCTGAATTCAATCACAAATTTGGTCCGATGCTCGGTAAGCTCGTATTTTGTTCACTAAGCGAAAGTGTGGCAATGCTTTCCAGAAGTCAAGGAACACGGCATGATACTTGGCGCCTTTGTTAACGACGGTCTGGATCCCATGGACGTCCAGAGTAATCTGAGTTTCAGAAGATATCTCTTTGTGGAATCCATCTGTTTTCTTATAGAAGCGACAATAATGATTAACAATGTCTCTAGACGCAATCGTTACCTTTGTACATCCTTCTTTTTTACCCGATCTTCCTCATTTCCCAGTATTCTTAGCTGGTGCAGTCTCCTTGAATTTCCTTTCCCCAGAACACGCTATATCAGAAAACATCTATCTTGTACATCTATGAATTATTTTTATATCGGCCATCATCATTATCGCTATCACTGTCATTATTATTATCATTATTATTATTATCATTATTAGTGGCAGCGGCAGCAGTAGTAGAAGTACCACCATATTAACTTTATGAGCTCATAGTCAGTATTATTTATTAATGTCGTCACCATAGACACTCAAAACATTTTAATACTATTTGTCATATTAGAATTGTTATTTCTTAGACAACTACGATGTAAAAAAGGTACATTACGTGTGAAAACACGGTCGCATGTAAGAAAGGGCCTGATAACGCTAATCAGATCAGATTAAATAAAAAACGGAATAAAACAGAAAAATTCGTTCTCCCAAATGTGATAATACGTGAATATAAAACATGTTCCATAATTTTACAAGAGACTGACGTCCGCGATATAAGCTTATGATTGTGTGCATCTGCTGGATGACTCTTCTTGAAAACGGGATTGATCTGCGCTTTTTTTCCAATTTCAAGGTACTCTTCGTCGCTCTAACGACCTAGAATAAACTATTGCTAGAAGAGGAGCAAGGTCTTTCACATAATCTATGTGGACTCTCGTATTTATCTCATCAGACGTAGGTGGCTCTCCACTACCTAGCAATTTTAGTTGATATTCTATGTCTTGCTTTGCCCCAGTAGCTGCATCTCTGGAACTCTTACTAACCAAGTTTTAGTAACACGTTTTGATTTCCAGAAGGGTTTACAGATTTCGATAATGAGTGGCGCGACTGTTACCAGTCTATAAACATAACCCTTCCTCGTAACAATCAGAAAGCGAAGTGATGGTGCTATACCTACGTTCGGCAGCTATAGATAAAGAAAACTAACCTCACGTAGTGACCTCGTAAATGAAAATTGTTCGAGACCAGAGACCTGTTAGAAAAGCTAGGTATCTCCTCGATTTCAACAGGTACTCGGCTATTAGGTGAAAGCTGTACCATGATTAAAGGTTTCGTGCAGAGTGCAGCAGGACTATGAGTTACGACAACTGCAGCTGTTATGTTGGTGTTAAGCACCACTTGAAACTACTCGTACATTTATAATAAATGACAGCGTCCAGTGAAGAGGAATTAATAATCATCCCATTACGATTTTTTTTTTATCAAATTCGAATGCTGTGGATTCTGCAAGACCAAATGCGTTGCTGCATCACCTATTTTGTTCCCAGAGCAGAACAAATTTCTAAGTGGTGTTCTGATGTTGGCAGTCTTCGTTGCCCCGTTGGTGAGGTGGCACTCAGTCCGCAGGTATTCAGTTACATTCTAGGTGTTATAAGAATTTTTCATGGCTAGAATTGGATTGCCGGTGGAAGGAAAAATAGCGGCGTTGAGTTCAGTTTCTAAAAACCAGCTTAAAATGTCCTGCCTGAATTCCTGATCTCTTCGCTAAGTCTCGTACTCTGAATAGATGACATTTCTTTCCACAATCATGCATAAAAACACAAATCCAGTGTATCACATCTCAAGATCTCTTCATAGTTACCAACATGTTACAGTGATGTTGCATTTCATACGGAGATCTGAAGAAAGCGCCAAAAATAACCTTCACGAAGAGCTTGCCGTTCGAGCTCTGTCCAATGGTCAGTTCGCTCAGTTATTAATATATTAGTTCAATCATTCCGTCCTCTATGCCATCAATGTTCGAAGGCCAGTTTCATGGTTAGGAGGAAATCGACCTACGAGTGTATGTATAGTTGTTTTTAACAATGCGAAAGTCTGGGGTTAAGGAGGGATGTTGGGAAAAGTGGAGAACGTAATCAGAGTTGTGCATGTATTACAACTGGTATGGAAATAAAGAAGGAATTCTAAGGTCCAGTCGACGACGATGTCATTGGCACAAGCTCAAATTATGGATCGATGGTGAAGGAAACTGATCCTACCCTTTCAAACAAGTCACCCTTAACGACTTGAGGAAATCACAAGAAACTTAAATCTTAATGACTGGGAGGGGTTGGGGGTGGGGGTGTTCGATCCGCCATCCTTTCGAATAGGAGTCCAGTGTCTGGCCACTGTACCATCTCGCTCGGCTCGCTGAGAGGAAAGGATTCTGTAGCAGACGAGGTCCAATCAAAATAAAATTTCCTTCATGTAAGAAAGAGCTCTGTTTTTGTCGTAGTTGTCCAAACTCCTCAGATTTGTAGGCTGGAAGATTAATATAAATTTTAAGTAGTGGAAAGGCAAAGACAAACAAATTCATCTACTAGAATATTTTTTCCAGATTTCGTTACGTACGACTGGGGATAGGTAGTTACTATACTTGGCATTTCTGATACGTATTACGCTACCTCTATAAACGATTCTTATCAACGCCGTAGAAAGATGTTCCCCATCACTATATTGTTCTGGGACTGCACAGCAGAACTGCAAGTAAACTGTGTACCATCGGCGCTAAAAATGAACCAAACATTAGCACGAGGTTTCGAAGAGTTACACAAAAGTTGTTACTTGTGGAGGTTTATAACTGAAGGCTGACAGTACACCAAGTGGCGTTTCCGCAAACACGTGTGCCTCGTCTACTGGAGACGCGGCCGTGACATCTGGACAAGTGCGCTGCTCGGGGGAAATGCTGCCCTTGAACTTCCCCGTCTGTTACTGCCCAACAGTAATACGTGTCCAATCCAGCGTCACAGATGCGCTTCACTATTAATTTTGTCGTTTACCCAGTAGTTGGCTACATCAAGATACGCCGACTACTTTTTAAATGTTTGTTATTTTTTAGTAAGTGTGATAAAAGGGTCAACGACAGCGTTGAATACAAATTCGTTACCTACATTACCGAAGCATCTAGGAAAAAAAAGCTGTCTCACTTCTTATTCGCATAGGATGAGTAGGAAGACAGGTATGACACAATCGAAAAGAACGAAACGTGACTATATCGAGGATATAAGACGAATATCAAAACAGAGCGAACTAAAACAACAGTAACTTTGTTTTGTACGCGCCCATTACCACATTACCACTAAGTATCCTCCTTTCCCACCAGGGCCATCCTCATTTCCAAAGTACCTAGTTGGGGGATTCTATCTGAATTTCTTTCTCATGTTATCTCGATTTTGTACACAGATAAATATCTTATATTTTTCCATTATTATTATTATTAGTAGTAGTAGTAGTAGTAGTAGTAGTAGCCGTAGTCGTACATCACATAAGCTATATAGAAAAATTTTGATGGTTAGAAGAGTAGATCGAGAAGATGTAATGAAGAGGCACTCAATCTAAATCCGGTAAAAAAAAGGGAAAGGTTAATAGGACGCACCCTGGGTCACCAAGCAATAGTTAATTTGATGCTGGAGGAAAGTTTGAGGGCAAAAATTGTGGAGAGAGGCAAATGGTCGAGTAAAGAAAGCAAGTTTAAATGGATGTGCGGGACAGCAGTTATTTAGGTACGAAAAGAATTGCGCAGGACACGAGGGCCTGCTGAAAAGTAATGCCTCTGAATTTTTGTGTAAGAACTCTTAAAACTTTTTAAGTAAAACAAACGTTATTAACATTCAATGTGGCGATGAACACATTTCTCCGAATGAGAGACCGTCTGTTGGTACTGTCACTGTAGAGTGTCTGACTTTGTTGATGGAGCCAAAACCTCACCTCAGTTTGAACCGCATCATCACTATCAAAGTAAGCTTTCGAAGCCGTTCTTTAAGTTTTGGAAACAGATGAAAGTCGGGTGAGGCCAAGTCGGGATGGTATGGAGGCAGTAAACCCAAGGCGTCGGATTATTGAGAATGTCGCAGCGCTCGTGTGTGGTCTGGCATTGACATGTTGAAGGACGGGTTGCTCCATGTGTGGACGAACCCTTCGAATTCGAAACTCTATTACGGGACGGTATTTCTCGCGCACAAATGTTACACGCTGCATAATTCACAGCCCTCTAGCGGCAGAGAGCTGTAAATATGTAGCAATGAAGATTAATGATATGGAATGTTAGTAACTTCTGTTTTATTTAAGACGCCTTAAGACTTTTCAAATAAAAATTTCGGAGGCATTACTTTTCAGCGCGCCCTCGTAGAATGGCACGGAGAGAAATAAATCAGCCAACGGACTGATGACAACAACAATAACAATAACAGCTTTACTGACGGTTCTGTGTTTTTACTGTGATTCCAAATGGCATCAGATATATTATAATAATAACTTCGTATGACTAGGGCCTCCCGTCGGGTAGACCGTTCGCCAGGTGCAAGTCTTTCGATTTGACAACACTTCGGCAACTTGGGCGTCGATAGGGATGAAAGGACGATGATTAGGGCAACACAACACTCAGTCCCTGTGCGGAGAAAATCTCCGACCCAGCCGGGAGTCGAACCCGGGCCCTTAGGATTGACATTCTGTGGCGCTGACCTTTCAGCTACCGGGGCCAGACATCAGAAATATTCATATCTTGTTTAAAATCACCTTTACACGTCTATTTTTACCGCTATTATTACTATTTATAATATTATTATTCTCTTTATTGAGGTAATTGGAGGTAGAAAAAGTCTTAGATGTCCAGTTACACTATGGCCCGACGTAAGAGAGAACCTGAAGGCTCTAATCTGATCACCTTCATAAAATAAATAAAGAAAAGAATGCTTTGTCGCCGCGTTGACGCATGTGTTAACATTCGAATTATATGCCTCGAGTAACGGGAAATGAGTTTTACAATATAAAGCACTCTGATGATCCAAAGCATTATGACTATCTGCGTAACAGATTGTTTGTCCGTCTTTGGAGCGAAATACATTACTGATTCTGCGTATCAGGGATCCGACAGTTTGTTTAGGTTTGTGGAGGTACGTAGCATCAGATGTCCCCTTACAGGTCATATGATTCGCGTAAATAACGGGTCGCTAATTTGCGTACGCGGTGACGGTGCCCGATAACGACCCAGGTGGGTTCCATAGGATTTACATCATGCGAATTTGATCGCTGAGACATCAATGTGAGTTCACTGTAATGCTCCGAAAACTTCTGTAACACGGTTCTGACTCCGAGACACGGACAGTTATATTGATGAAAGACGACCTTGGAGTCGGGGAACACATCAAGCGTGCGGGGATGCAGATGGTTCGCAGCTGTCACTGTGTCTTCGATTACTCCACAAGTCCCATGCAAGCACAGGAAAACGTTTCCCATAGCATAATACTTCTCCTACTAGCCTGCGTCCATGGCGCGCTGCACATTTCGAGCTGCCGTTTGTCTCGATGACGGCGTTTGTGGAGACGACCAGCAACCTAGTGTAGCAAAAGTGTGATTCACACCAAGATACGACACGTTTCCATTGATCAACAGTCGAAACCGATGGTCCGTGCCCGCTGCAATAGTAACTGACGATGTCGTTACGTTAACATGTGACCATGTAGGGGTGGTTTGCTGCGGAGCTCCATGTTCAACAATGTACGATGAACGATGTGCTCCGAAACACTTGTGCGTGCACCAGCATTGTGCTTTTTTGGCAGAGATGGTACATATCACCGTCTATCTTACTTTACAGAGCAGACAAGCCTCCGAACCCCGAGTTCTGTGAAGACTCGTGGACGCCCAACGATTTGACGCCTAGTGGTAGTTTTACTGTCCTCCTACCTATTTCCGTAGATGCTGGCGACAGTAGAACGTGGACATTAGAGCAGTTTTACCTTTTTTGAGATATTCGTTCTCAGTCTCTGCGTAATAATAATCTGGTTTTTGTCAAAGTCGCTTATCTCAGTGGATTTCCCCATTTGAAACCCATATGATGTCTGGGGTGTTCCCCGGTCCGTGTCTGCTCTGCTTACATACTTTTTTTACCACGTCGGCCGGTCGCGGTGGCCGTGCGGTTCTAGGCGCTCCAGTCCGGAGCCGCGCTGTTGCTACGGTCGCAGGTTCGAATCCTGCCTCGGGCATGGGTGTCTGTGATGTCCTTAGGTTAGTTAGGTTTAAGTAGTTCTAACTTCTAGGGGACTGATGACCACAGCAGTTGAGTCCCATAGTGCTCAGAGCCATTTGAACGATTTTTTTTTACCACGTCGGGTGCCCACAACATCATCAGGCGGCATCTAACGTCGCGGTGGTGAGTGATCATAATGTTTTGGCTTATCAGTGTGTAACGATGGAAGATAAGAATCGTATAGCACATAAGACAATGACACAACACTTCCATGAGAACAGCATCTAGTAAAGCACAGTGGAAAGTAAACCTATTGCAGAGTTTCTTTCCTTAAGCAATACCAGTGAAGCCAGTAAATGACACACTACTAGGAAACCGTATTTCGCGAAACATTAGAAAATGTCACTACCAGCAGTGAAGCCAGGTCTTAATGAGTTATACAATAATGTTGGATACGTGACACGTTCATGCACAAGTGCGAATGTCATAAAAAGCGCTACAATGGAACAGTAAAAGCGGAAACAGTGCTCTTTTATGGGCTCACTTTTATGTCTAAGATACATGTCAGAGAGTATCCAGTCACAAAGAGCTTACGCCACAGTTTCGCGGCACGAAACAATAAGCTGAATTCTGGCTCCTTTTCACAACGGAAACAGGTCGTTTCTGATTCTGATTATACGATTTAGTACCGCCTTCGTTGTTCTTCATTCTTCGGAACAGATTCTGTAACAATTATATGAAAATTAGTGTGGGATTCGAATCCAGATCTCCTAATGATCGCGAGCATATTCATTACATGACTGGTTCAGCACCGTTAATGAATGTCACAAATATCAGCTCATGTCATTACATTTCACTGATTCCTTGCTCACTGAGTTCATTGTTGTCAGTTAAGTGAAGCTAATTAAATCTGAAAGATTATTTGTCTCGAATTTGTACCGAATTCCAGTGAGTGGGTGTGTCTGCCGCTATATGGTGTGGTATTATAATAGCTTACGTGTGCACTGAACGGCTACATTTTCTTCACTTTTGCGTGATGGATTGCCCCAAGCCAGTGGAAAATTTCCTCAAGCAGAAGACGAGCATGCTTCAGCAGTTTTTCACAGGATACAGGGAGACTGAAGGAAGTAGTGTTTCGCCAATGGTGTAAGCGTTATGCGAAGAAATTTCCACATCCCGGGTGGGCGTACGTTGTCAATTGCGCTGCCACGATTTCGCCTGCATGTGGATGGTCTCATTTGTCTGAATGTAGGGGTCCCAACACGTTGAACTGCTGCTGAACTGTCGATGAGTGTATCAGATAAGCCTGAAAAACTTGGTTTTACCAAAGGACGTGTGAAAGTTCAGGCGTCAGAGAATAGGATAATGGTAAGAACTAGCCGGCCGGTGTGGTCGAGCGGTTCTAGGCGCTTCAGTCTGGACCCGCGCGACCGCCACGGTCGCAGGTTCGAATCCTGCCTCGGGCATGGATGTGTGTGATGTCTTTAGGTTAGTTAGGTTTAAGTAGTTCTAAGTTCTAGGGGACTGATGGCCTCAGATATTAAGTGCCATAGAGCTCAGAGCCATTTGAATCATTTGGTAAGAACTGGTGCTAGACCCATATGTTGTGGAACGCTAAGCATGGAAAGAATTTGGTACTAAGGTTTTAACATGTGGCGATACTCTGAGTCATCACTTTGAACCTGCTTCTATGTGGATGCATGTGGAGCTTCGGAAATCTAGATCCTCTCGTCCAAAAGGCACTCACTCTCAACTGAATATCCGAAAGGTGGTGTTAAGTTTCTTTTCATGGAAAATACCTGTACTCTACATGAAATAAGTGAAATAATTAATGGTGAACGTTACTACAAGACGTTGCTGAAGCTTAAACAAGCCGTCAAAATTACGCTCACAGGCAAGCTCTCTGAAGCTTATAGAGGACAACGCTATGACACGTGAGGCCAATACAACTTCCGATATCTTGCAAAATTTTGATGGGAAATAATGAAACATTCTCCACTTAGCGTCAGTTTACCTCCAAGTAACTGTTGTCTCTTCGCCTCTTAAAATCACTGCAGAGACTTTAACTCGTCACTGGAACAAGAAAGTGCAGGATGACATAGAATGATGGATGCGTTAGTGACGTAGAAGTTTCTACACTGAAAGCGTCCATTCTCTTCCTATATACTTGGATCAATGCATCAGTGTCAGAGGCAATTTTCTATAGTTCTAATGTTATACACAATCTGCAATTACAATATTCAGTTGTCAAAAAGGTTGTGTAATTAAAAACACGTTATAATGAAAATATTCGCTTATAATATAGATGACCTACAACAACCGGCCAAAGTAACAGGAAACACTACAAAACAGTGGCCCTGTACTGAAAAAGACAAAATTCATTATCATTTCGAGATACTTGAATTTGTTTCGAAATTCTAACATGACATTTTAAGCACTGTCCTTAGAAAGAGTCAGAAAGTTCAAATATCACGGCACATGATTTTCTGAAGAGTCTGGCAAATAAAAAAGATGCTGCATTAAACAAGCTGCATTAAACATTTTAAAATTAGAAACAGCGTTGACATTTTCTTAGTCTGACATAAAATTAAGACTAACGCTAGTAAACTGTTATGTTTGATGTAAGATGTGGAAGGTTGGACATTAAAAGTAGACATTACCAACAAAACAGACGACTTCGAGATGTGGCTATACCCATAGCATTTGAGATAGCGTAGCCGGCGAGAACGTCAAATGAGGAATTACTGGAGCGTGTCGGCAGAGCCAGAAAATTACCTAGCATAACTGAGAAGAGAAAAACAGTGTATTAAGACATAGTATGCGAAACGAAAAATACATTCCTTGCAGCTGATAACTGAAGGTAGAAGAAAAACTGTGAGAAAGAAAACGTCATGACTGCGAAACAGTATGCAGTGGACAGGACTAGGTAATGTTCTGCCACTGATACATGGCGCAGTAAATCGAGACTCTACCGGGAAGTGTGATTGCAAACATACATTTGTGGGTATGGAGTACAAGGAGGGCAAGAAAAAGATAAACATTCACTCCTTCATTTTAGCCCGCCTTATAAAGTTAAAACCATTCCATGAAACGCCGTTTCTGTTATGCTCGGCACTTCAACAAGAAACGTTATCAACAGATCTAGCCTCTCTTACCGCGAACGAGTTAGTGTTCTGGAGCACAGGGTTCAAATCTCTGTCAGGCCATACACATACGAGTTTCCCGTTCTTTCCCTAAAACGTTTAAAGAAGATACCGGAATGTTTTATTTGTAATAAATCGGCCGATATTCTTCCCCATCTTTGTCCAACCGGAGCATGAGCTCGGTCCCCAGTGACCGTCGTCGACTGGACTGCACTTCAATATTCTTTCTTTGCACGTTAATGAACTCTATCGTCACTTCTTGTTACAACAGTTTCATATATAATGATATAACGCATACAAATTGCGTTTCGTTTCACTAATATTAGTTCAGCACTAAGTTTCCGATTTATTAGATTATTATCAAGTAACAACTGACTAGCATCCACAAATATACTTGTGCGTAAGTAACCAAATCCTGAAAACTAAAGATATTAACAACTGTTCAGGATATTTGACACCCTTCCTTTTGACGTTATCATCTCTCTTCTTACTTTTTTCCGCAATTGGGAGGTCAATTTTAGCATGTCCTACTAGAGGAAGATGTAGGTTTTTTGTTTAACAAAAATTTCCGAGTGCGGAATACAGATACACCTGCTTAGCTACAGCTAAACAGCGCCCATCTGCCTCACCGACGGCTTCGAACGAACGCTCATAAGTGATTTGTGATTAATTTCGCCCGAGAGGTGCGCGCAGTGCTTAGCTTCTGCCCAGTCATGTGTCCGTAATAATTTCCAGGCATGTAATAAGATAATTAGTCAGCTGGAAATGTGGCGTATAGATGGGTGAAAGTGATTAGTCGCACAGCAATTAGCCAAGTATGCGCCAAACGGAAGGCGCTGCCCGCCCAACCGGCCCTCCTGCGCATCGGAGAACGCAGTAGCTATCATTTCACCAACAGTTGTTTTTGACGACTTCTTTTCTAATCTTTTAGCCATTTAACACACTCCTGCAGCAAACAGCTCGTAAAGGAAAACTATTGTTGTCTGGACTGTAAATAATTCCAAACAACAATATAGAAGTCGTGGGAAAGGATACTTGCCATATGCCACGTATTAAGGATTCTTCACATGACATTCCCAGATAAAAGGTGGGAAGAATTGTTGCTTGAATGCCTCTGTGTGAGTGGTTATTAGTCTAATTTTATCTTCACATTCAGTACGGGAGCGTTACGCAGTGCACCTGAATAATGTTCATGTAAACAATTTCTGGAACTTCCACTTCTTTTCAAATGTCTACCAGATCTGATTTTTCAGAATTTCTATTCAACATTTCGCCAACAGCCTTGCCCCAGTCGTAACACCGGTTCCCGTCACATCATCGAAGTTAAGCGCTGTCGGGCTTGGCTAGCACTTGGATGGGTGCCGGTCCGGTTTTGCCGAACGCTGTTGGCAAGCGGGGTGCACTCCTTGTCAGGCCAACTGGGAGCTACTTGAATGAGAAGCAGCGGCTGCCGTCAAGAAAACTGACAACGGTGTGCTGACCACATGCCCCTCCATATTAACACCCAGTGACGTCTATCGGCTACGGATGACACGACGGTCGGTTGGTACCGCTAGGAATTCCGAGGCCTGTTCAGATGGAGTCTATTACACATTTTCGTTTTTCGTGTGTCCATTTACGCTGTTCTTTATTGCATATTCTGTATCTCCCTAATTATGCCAATCTGAAACGTAGCCCATACAAATAAGGAGTATTCCTGCATAGGTTGTAGTATGATACCCAGGCTAGCGCGCATTTTAATACAACTGTATATCCAAGGTACATGTGCACTTGAATTGAAGTTTCAGATTTTGCTTATCAAGTGATTTATTAATTAATGTATTGAGAAATTTGAATGTGGGTTTCTTGAGTATTCCCGGTACTAGAGAGAGACAGAAATTAGATAACATATTTCGTTACGCACGGAAGAATTTTGGGATGATTCTGATTTCAGTGTAGCACTGCGTAGTTCATAATCATCAGTTTTCTCAAAGACGGCAGTGACTGTTGGATAGGTTCGTTTGTATGAAGGAAGACATTACGAGCGCAACGATACCTCCTCTGGGAGGTAGTAGGCAGTTCGGACCTGCCAGGTAAGGGCAACATAACAGTTCTATAGAGTTCCCTCACAACTAGCTCGTGAAAGTGACATGGATTTTTCCAGGAACGCCCACTTAGAGAGGAAATAGAAAACTGTGCCTATCACTTTAGTCTGTTGATTTTTTGCTGCGACCAAGGCTCTAAACAAACTCTATCAGGACCACTCAGTTTCATTTTTGTATGTTTTCTGAAGCAGCAGAAACTTCCTCGTCGTTAGGCAGTGTCCAAAACAGCGGCCTCGTATTAGGCGCCGTCTTGGCAGGAGTAAGAGCACACGCACTCAGGGAAGAAGTGAAAACCGCTTACATAGATCGTAACGTTTATTGCTCGCGAGGTGTGAATTACTATCGCAATTTAAGCCATCGGAGGATGAACTGCTGCCTTCTGCAGCTATGTGTCGATATCCTACCATCTACAAGCTAGGTAACACACCGCCATGTCACATTGTCGCTCGTCATTTCTTACAGTTCTCCTCCTCGCTAGGATCAAGCTTATAGTGCCTTTCTAAATATCACAAGTCACTAATTTTTAATTGATATTCTAGTCACTTTTTAACCAGGAGCCATTGCTAGTGTACTGTTTTCCTCCAGTTTCGATGTAAAATATTTACTGAAGTACTTGTATATCCTTAGCACACAGTATACAATGCTCCACCGGTAAAATTTCGGACAATATTCGTGAATATTTTTTAAGTATTTCGGTAAAAGAATCCGTTTTCTCTGGCTGCTCCTTACAGAGTAATAATTTAATAATGAGTTATTCTCTTTGTTGTCCCAATTACCGTTGTTTCTCTTAACAACAGCACAACAGTAAAAAGTCATGTAATATGCAATCACCAAAACGTACAATACAAAACACAAAGTACGCAACAACTATCAGACGGTGCAGAAGACTGCCATTTCGTTTCCGTCTCATCGGGAACAGTCAGCATACTGTTGCGATGTAGTGCCGCTCTTCCATTGCGTTCAGTGAACCCACACACGACATGCATATCGGCCAACTCTTTATCAGTAAATATATCCATACTGTTGATCATTATTGTTAACCTACAATTAACAGTGCCGGAAAAATAAACAGGAGGCAGAGCCAAGCAGCAGTGAATACAAGCTAGAGAGTGAAGAGGAAAGCGGACGTTACTGTTGGCAACAGATACTACCGTGAGTAATGCAATAAGTTTGTTTCCAAACAAGATACAAAAGGCATACCGTCGATATTTTCACTGTTGTACATATATCTTCAGCATAATTGAGATAGACAGATAAATAACAGTAAGAAATGAAAAAATGTAATAACTCTGTAAAGAACCACCGGAGACCAACCAAAATTTCAGAAAATATCTCTGAATCATCTCCGAAATTTTGTTGGCGGAATGCTAATTCCCACTATATATTAGCTACAGAGTCAAATTCTGGATCTTCCACGTGGTACGAATATGGTAGGTCTCATTACTAGGTGAAAATAAAACGAAATCCATTTGCATTAACTTCATCACCGTGACGGACAGACGTAAGGGTTGGCTGGTTGCTTGCTTTGGGGGACAGGACGGAACAGCAGGTCATCAGTCCCATGGGATTAGGGAAGGATGGGGAAGGAAGCTGGCTGTGCTTTTTCAAAGGAACCATTGCGGTATTTGCTTGAAGCGATTTAGGGAAATCTCGGAAACCCTAAATCAGGATGGCCGGACGCGGGTTTGAACGTCGTCCTCCCGAATGCGAGTCCAGTGGACAGACGAATAGTGTGAATGACTGAAGAACAGTACAGCTAGCATTGAAAACCTCTAGTTCCATATACGTTGACCGTAATTTACAACATAGTTCTGGAAATGCTGGCCTGAGAGTTACGCGCAGGAAACCATTCAGAAAAGCTTTTAGACGAATCGGAGAAAGTAAATAAGGAAAATCAGGCTCTACGGCCCCGTCGACATCGTTGACACTGGAGCCTACCTTTCGTCTAAATCAGTTTAGGAAAACCACAGAAATTCTATATTTGGATAGCCAGATGCGAATTCGAAGCCTGCTCCTCTCAGAAGGAAAGTCGAGTGTCTTAACCACAACGTCACCTCACCGGGTTACCCACATGAAATTAATTCTCTTAAAATATCTGTAGCTATGCTCTGCGAATTACTGTGAAACGCGTGATTGAAGTGGTTTTTACTGTACCGTATGTTAAGGTTTCTTCTCGTTTCATTCACAGATGGATCTAGGGAAGAATGACTACTTGTCTGCACCCTTTTCATCTGCTGGATCTCTATGGAGTCGAGGGGCTGATGTTCTTCGAGCAGTGGCCGCGCGGTTTAAGGCGACATACACCGATTGTATAGCCGCTCCCACCTGAGGTTCGAGTCACCCCTCTTCATCGGACATGGGTGTGTGTGTTGTTCTTAGCATAAGTTAGTTTAAGTAGTGTGTCAGTCTAGGGACCGATAACCTCAGTAGTTTGAGTTTGGTTCCTTAGGGGGGGATGAAGGAGACCAAACATCGAGGTCATCGATCTCATCTGATGAGGGAAGGACGGTGAAGGAAGTCGGTCGTGTCCTTTCAAAGGAACCATCCAGGCATTTGCCTGGAGCGATTTAGGGAAATCAGGGAAAACCTAAATCAGGATGGCCGGACGCGGGATTGAAGCGCCGTCCTCCCGAAGGCGAGTCCAGTGTGCTAACCACTGCGCCACCTCGCTCGATGGTCCCTTAGGAATTCACACACATTTGAGCACTTCGGGAGAGAAGGCGATACTTGAAATTTTCTAAGCAAATTCTCGCTCCATGTACGGCGTCTTTCTTCGAATGTTTGCCAGTTAAGATTCTTCAGCACTTCTGTTACACTGTTTCGCCAGTCAAACGGGCCTGCCGACTATTCGCACGGCACTTCTTGGCATATCTTCGATGTCTCCTATTACTACTGTATAACCTAACGTGGATCCCATTTGCATAGGCAGTTTCCATGTACGGGCTCTACTAGTGTTTTGCAAGCAGTCTCTTTTTTGGTAGACAAACAGCAGTTTCCCAGTATCCTACCAATGAATCGCAGGCTTTATATGGTTTACCTGCAACTATGTGCTCCTTCTACTTAATGTCACTACAGATTGCTACTTCTGCAAATTTTTATGATATGACTGGCTGTGGCTGTGACTCATGAATCCTGTAGGCAAAGGATAGCGCGCATTTATGTTATTTGAGGTCTAGAAACTTGCATTTTTCTGCAGTAAGAGCTAGTCGCCATTCTTACGAACTTGCTAATAGTTAGTCGATATCTAACAGTATACTACTGCAGTTGCTATAATTTTCTTATAAAAACTAAACACGTACAACGGCGTTTATCGTTGTGGCGGAAGCTTCTCACACAATTTCGATCACCATTTTTCTCTTCAGAATGCGAAAATATTTTGTTGACGCCGACCTGCATTGGCAGAAACGATCATCATAATAAAATAAGGGAAATTAGAGCTCGCACGGAAAGATATAGATGTTCCTTTTTCCTGAGCGCTGTTTGAGATTGAAATAATAGATAATTATTGTGAAGGTCGTTGGATTAACTTTCGGCCAGGCACTTAAGCGTGATTTGCTCAGTATTGATGTAGATGTAGATCGTGAGACGGCAGCCAATGCTATCTGCCAATTGAAATTTATTACTGAAATTAAACTTGAATGTAAGAGGTATAGATGAGTAACCCAAAGCGTCGTATGAACATTTGTGCCAGACTGGGACTCGAACCCAAATTTCCCGCTTGTCGCAGTCAGTCACCTTACAGGTTAGGCTATCCGAACACGCTCCCCGCGTAGACACAAGCTTCTGTACGTCACACACCTATCTAGTTCTTCCCCTAGGTCTCACAGAAGTAGTAATCTATACGTAAAACGGTTATGTTGAATTTCAGGGCCGGCCTGTGTGGCCGAGCGGTTCTAGGCGCTTCAGTCCGGAACCACGGGACTGCTACGGTCGCAGATTCGTATCCTACCTCGGGCATGGATGTGTGTGAAGTCCTTAGGTCAGTTAGGTTTAAGTAGTTCTAAGTTCTAGGGGACTGATGACTTCAGATGTTAAGTCCCATAGTGCTCAGAGCCATTTGAATTTTTTGAATTTCAGGAATAAAGTTCAATATTTGAAACTGTAGTTCGTGTTTAAGTATAAATATACTATCTGCTAAGTCACTGTCATGAACACCAGCGGTATTATTTCTCTGTCCTGGGTAACTGTAGATATTACTTAGTTAGTTAAATGACGTCATCCTTCTCTCTGCCTCGTGATGACTGGGTGTTGTGTGATATCCTTAGGTCAGTTAGGTTTAAGTAGTTCTAAGTTCTAGGGGACTGATGACCATAGATGTTAAGTCCCATAGTGCTCAGAGCCATTTGAACCATTTGACGTCATCTCATCAGGAAGAACATGCAGCCAAGAGGAGGATATACTCGTCAGGTACAAAATCTGTAGTTCGCGCTAGGAGGAATAATTAGGCATCTGCGAAATGTTGCGCTGGAATTTGCCGCTAAGATATATCAACGCCTCAAGTTCCATGGACAGTTTAGTACAAATATAGTACCTTTTATGAATTGTATTTTCCAGCGAACAATGATATTATCTTTACATTTGCGTAACTAAACTTTTCGAGCCTTTCCAGGTGATCCTTCCAACAAAAAGGCAGCACCGTAGTGATTCCTGA